>NC_073305.1:213945832-213979848 GCF_027595985.1 Sorex araneus
CAAACGTGTCCTACTTTTGTACTACATCAGTGGGCTAGAGTATAAGAGGTCGCGTGGCTGCATTCACGGCCACGTGCCCAGGACGTTCTGTGTTGCTCTTTTCCCGGAGTTTTATTTCATAGTCTCTGGATCTCGGCCGTGGATGAGGTCATGTGGCGCCAAGGGCAGTTTGTGGATGTGACTGCCAAGCCAATGGAAAACTGGGGATCTGGGGGGAGGAGGCCCAGTTCCATTCCAAGCGATCTTGGAGGTCTCAGTCACGGGTCCCGCATACCTGGTTTTTTCTGCAGGTTCCCTCATAGGTGAGGCTCATCCGAGCCTGTGAAGAGCAGCCTTGAGCAAGGCTGTGCAGTTGGGTTCTGGAGGTTTTCAGCTGCCGGGGTTCTGCTGGGGCGGGGAGGGAAGCTCAGCCACCCTCCCCCCCCCCCCAGACCCCGCTCTGAGTTGCCCTGCTGAAGACAGCCTGCCTCATTCTGTCCCTGAGGCAAGTTTGAAGGTGACAGGTAAGACCGTGCTGTCGTCTGAGGATTGAATGAGCGCTTGTTGGGTCAAGGAGAGTGTAGCACCTGGCAGACAGAACGGGAACCTCCGTTTCCCATCATTCCTCCCTGCAGAGGGAACGATGCTTTGTTCATCCTCCCCCTTGCCAGCTGCTCTGGCTCACTCTCCCTGCCCGCCCCGAGCTGGCATGCTCCTGCACGGAGGGGAAGGCTAACCGGGTTCCCTGGAGCAGGAGCTGTGATTCACCAGGGCTAGGGAACCTGCCGTGAAAAGATCAGGCCTGCAGCAAAGCAAGCCATGGACCCCGGTCAGTGTGGCCAAGGTCAGCAGAGGTCAAGGTCAGCAGAGACCAAAGCCCCTGGAGGTCAAGTCCAGTGGCCTGTGGACATCTTGCACCCAGGTGGAAGGCGGTGCAATCCCAGATGTAGAATCCCAGTCCAGGTCAGCTCAGCTGTGCAGTTTTTTTTTTTTAATTTTTATTAGTGAATCACCGTGTGGTACAGTTACAAACTTATGAACTTTCACGTTTACATCCCTCCACCAGTGCCCATTCTCCTCCACCAATATCCACCAGTGCCCATACTCCTCCACCAATATTCCCAGTATCCCTCCCTCCGCCCCCAACCCCAACCCCCACTACCCCACCCTGCCTCTGCGGCAGGGCATTCCCTTTTGTTCTCTCTCCTGTTGGATGTTATAGTTTTCAACAGAGCTATTGAGTGGCCTTCATGATTGGTCTATAGTCTACTTTCGGCACGCAGCTTTCAACCCAAGTGGGTCCTCCCAACATCCTCTACTAGGTGTTCCCTTCTCTATCTCAGCTGCCTTTTCCCCCAGCACGTGAGGCCAGTTTCCCAGCTGTGGGGCAGACCTCCTGGTCCTTATCTCCACTCCTCTTGGGTGTCAGTCTCCCACTCTGTGCAGAGTTTTGTGCCCAGACCATGAGGCTTCCTCAGCTGAGATGCTTTGATCCCAACCTGCCAACCTTCATGTGAAACCCCTCTGGAATGTTCTGGGGAACTCAGGGCTTGCGGGGGCAGGGTGGAGGGGATAGACTTACTATTCACGGCTCCTGAAAACCTGCCTCGCCCCTCGTCCCTCTGCGTGTCCTCACCTTTACTTAGGTTTGGGGTCCCTTCTGCTTGTCACAGAGGGAAGTTGGCGCGTCAAACCCCTGGTTCTTTCCCCACCCCTAGAGCCGCCTGCTCCACACCTCGTCCGATGGCTCCATCAGGGATGAGCTTTCCTGCCCTCGGAGGAATGGTTTGCACAAAAGCCCCTATGGGCTCCTTTCTCTTTCCTGCCTCTCTGGGCTCCTTCTGTGCATCTCTCAGCAATGAGTCACAGCTGAACATGGGTACCGGGGCTCAGGCCATACAAAAGCCAGGACACAGGGAATCCCAACCCCCAACTTGGACTCTTTGCTTCCTGTTGGAGTCGGTCACTCGGAGGCCCTAGCTACTGCTTCCTGTACTTATTACAATGTTGTCACTGGGTAGATGACAAATAGCATTAAATACCTTTTTTTTTTCTGTTTCTTTTGTTGTTGTTGTTGTTGTTGTTGTTTTGGTGGTGGTGGTGGAACCACACCTGGCAGTGCTCAGGGGTTACTCCTGGCTCTGCATTCAGGAATGACTTCTAGCGGTGCTCAGGGGACCCTATGGGATTCTGGGGATTGAACTCAGGTTGGCTGCATGCAAGGCAAATGCCCTGCCTGCTGTGCTATCACTCTGGTCCCTAGCACTGTAGCCCTGTAGCACTGTCATCCCGTTGTTCATCAATATGCTCGAGCGGGCACCAGTAATGTCTCCTTTGTGAGACTTGTTGTTACTGTTTTTGGCATGTGGAATACGCCACAGGTAGTTTACCAGGTTCTTCCATGCGGGTGGGATACTCTCGGTAGCTTGCCGGGCTCTCCGAGAGGGATGGAGGAATTGAACCCGGGTCGGCCGTGTGCAAGGCAAACGTCCTACCCGCTGTGCTATCACTCCAGAGGTCCCTAGCACCTCTTTTAATTCAGAGTTGCCAGTAGTTCTACTCAAAGGCGGAAGGGAGGGGAGGTCTGTGTCAGAGGGCCGTGGCCCGAGAGAAGACTTGATGGCTGGGATCATTGCCATGTTTCCACTGGTTAAGGCACGATTGATGGTCTAGAGTGCAGCGGGGCGGCGATAAGAGCTTCTCTCCTTTCATCTTTCTGCTTAATTTTCTTCCTAACGACCTTAAAGGAAGGACTCTTTGTCGCCGAAAATTGCTTTAGATGGTAACAAAAAAAAAAGATCCAGATCTCTTTCTCTACTTCTTTTAATAGTTATTCAGGGACAGAGTGTAATTGAATTAAGACACTTCCAAGGGGTGAATTATAGGATAATAATTCAGACCTTTCTGTTTAATAGGAGTTGGCCCGTGGCCTTGGGTCCACGAGATCTGAAAGGGTAAATTATTGTTCCATAACTCTCAAAGCTCCATTGAAAGAGACTCTGGTTAAAGAGAATTAACATCCACAGGCGAGCCGGGCAAAGGCTAGCGGAGACCTCAGGGCTAGGGGCCAGGGAGGAAGCGAACACAGAGATGAATGCGGAGATTTGCCTCCTCGCTAGGAAGGAGTCAGAGAGGATTGTCAGACCCTCCATCCTAATTCGTGGCCTCGGGCTCATTTTCACACGTGCAGAATTCTAGAACATTCCATCCTTTCAGATCTGATCAAAGAACCGACCCGGCTGTGATAGCCAGGGGTAAGTGAGGTGTCCCTGAGGTACCTACCAACATCCCAGAGACAGAATGGACAGCGGCATCCTGTCCCCCACCCCCACCCCCCATGTCCTTCCTGCCTTCTCCATGGCCATTTCCCTCTGATGCCAGAAATGTCACATCTGCAATTTATTTGTTCAGAGTTGTTGTCCATCTTCTGCCTCTTTCTAAACAGGTGTCCACCTATACTGACATGTGATGTAGGACCTTTCACTTACAGGGAGATGTGGGTCCTTATGTGCACGCCTCAACTCACCGTCTGTGAGACCTCAAGGAAATCTCTCTCTCTCTCTCTCTCTCTCTCTCTCTCTCTCTCTCTCTCTCTCTCTCTCTCTCTCTCTCTCTCTCTCTCTCTCTCTCTCTCTCTCTCCTCCCTCCCTCCCTCTCCCTCCCCCCCTCTCTGGCTTCCAGATTCCTCATCAGAGGGAGATTTTATTTTTATTTTATTTTATTTTATTTTATTTTATTGCTTTTTGGGTCACACCCGGCAATGCACAGGGGTCATTCCTGGCTCATGCACTCAGGAATTAGCCCTGGCGGTGCTCAGGGGACCATATGGGATGCTGGGATTTGAACCAGGGTCGGCCGCGTGCAAGGCAAACGCCCTACCCGCTGTGCTATCACTCCAGCCCCCAGAGGGAGATTTTAATAACACAAATTTCTCCTTCCGCAGTGGTGAAGAATAGGTGGGAAAAATGGGCAGAACCCTTAGAAAAATGTCTGACATAGTTTACTCCTTGCATCAAGGTGTCCTTTTCCGTTCTAGAAAGGGAATATCATGTCCTATAAGGAAAAGAATTAATTCCAGATCGTTAGAAGATGTGTTTTTGAAATATGGCTTCTATAGTTGTTCAGCTTGACACTTCTGAGGGAAATAGGACTTTTGAAAACTTCTAGAAACTCAGAGAAAACCTTTAAAGTGTCTCCTTTAGGGCGTCAGGACCGAATGTCAGGATGCATTTCCATTTTATGCTCTCTCAGGCCTCTTGCTCTTCATCTGCTGACCTCCTGCTCTCTGCCCCAACTCTCACCTCATATAAGATGGAAAAGTTTATAATTCATTACAGTTCATTAAAATGAAAAATAAAATTTATTTTGCATCAAAATGAAAAAAGATTCATTTTTATTAGCATATAAATGGCATTTCTTAATGTTACTCTGCCTCAAAATCATTCACATTTTCAATGATCACAGCGCACAAAATTAATTTTTGATAGCCTTTTGTGATTTGGCTGAAAATTCTTATTTCTTTTTGTGCTTTCAACAGCAAACTGTATCCACTGCTATTCATAGAAAATTTTAGATAATGAAGCAATTAAAAATACATGGATTTAAGATCTTATCTCATTTTTCCTTTGGCCTATTTCTACTTCATTATTCATGAAGGGATATGTTTAATTCAGAGTTAGTAATTGCAGATATATCTAGTATAAATTGTGCCTCATATTCTTTACCCATTTCAATTTATTTTAGCAAATAGATCTCTATTGGAAAAAAGTCATCGAGAGAGGACAGAGTGATGAAAATGCAGAAATCTATATGTGTGTTAGGTGCCAATGTGTGTGGATGCGTGTGTGTGTGTGTGTGTGTGTGTTGACTGACATTTCAAAGAAGACCTCAAAAATGTGGATAATTACATTTCCTGACAAGGCAGTGTGCTAAAGCATACAATTTTTCCTCAACAAGAAGAGGGTAACCCCAAAAGACTGTGGGAGATTGTCAACCTAACACATATCCCAAGGTCGGGGTAGTCCCCAAGCAAAACAGCTTAGGTCTTAGAATATGCACAAAAGTACATCCAAGAAAAACTGGAATAAAACAGTGTAGAATCTTTCAGATGTAGAGGGCAACCTAGGCAGAGCCAGACTAAGAAGATATCGTACTTGATGCATTAGGGGTGTTTGTTGATTGGCTGTGTGAGATACCCTGTCTCTGCTCTTAATGTACCTACTGAATTTTGATGTACTCACTAACTGTCCTTCATGCCTCTGTCACCTTAAATAGTAACTTAGGGCTGGAGTGATAGCACAGCGGGTAGGGCATCTGCCTTGCACAAGGCCCACCTGGATTTGATCCCATATGGTCCCCCGAGCACCGCCAGGAGTAATTCCTGAGTGCGGAGCCAGGAGGAACTCCTGAGCATCACTGGGTGTGACCCAAAAAGAAAAATTACCCGAAATACAAACCAAAATAAACGGAAGTCAGGTGTTGGGAACCGGGGTTGGGGAGCAATGTTGTGTTGAATGACTGGACAGTGAACTCATTCAGGGCTACCCAGGTGACCCTAAAACTTGGATAGTCCTTGTGCATTTATTTGTCTCCTGGTGTTTCTCATCGTCTCATTCTCTGAGACCGACCTGCTGGACAGAGGCTGAAGGTGTCCAACCCGATTGGCTTCAGTACGATACATTTCCACAGACAAAGGAGTTAACGTTGATGCTCCATTTCTTTGATGTGGAGACTGAGGCTCAGAGAGGGTCTTCACTGGCCACAAGTCATATGGACAGCGATGGCAGAGAGGCAGGACAGGAACCTGGGGAGTTAGGCTGGGCCCAGCCTTCCATCTTCGGATTTATGGGTCCCAAGTTTGTCTTCAAACTTGGAATAAAACCTGGTCAAAGGCTTTTGGAATCAACCCTCTGATTGATTCTAAAACTAAATTATTGTTTAGTCTTGCAGTTTACAAAGCGTTGTTCAAGGAGCTTGTCCCCGGCTTGGTTTTCCTGTACTCTGAAAACATTTTCAGAATTTATTCCAGGGAAGTAACAAAACCGTTCCCTGAAGTTCCTTACAAAGTAAATTGTCACTGGGCTTTAAGAACCAATAAAAAAAGAGTTCTGAAATTAAATTATAGATTAACTATATTCTAGAGTTTTTATTCAATATTATACTGGGAGCCATTGCAAATGACCCTTGGTTTACTGACCTACAAAAAATGTTCCTAGTGAAGTGTTACAGGTTTAGAAAATAATATGTGTAATGCACTCGGTAAAGGCAACAGGGGCCAGGCTGCAGAGTCGGCTCAAAGAACAGACCATACACTGGGCATGGGTGAGTCTCTGCTTTACCAACTGATCCTGCATGATCCCCAAGCACTGAGCCAGGAGTAATCCCCGAGCACTGCCAGGTACAGTCTCAGACCAAGAGTAAATAAGTAGAAATAAATAAGAGCCTAGACATGTATGTAAGAGAGAGAAATCTAGGACAGTGCTACCACACGTGTGATTTGCTTTAGTAGAAACTGAAAGCAAATTACAGGTGTGATAGGAAATTGTCTAACAGTAACATTGAGAAGGCAAGATGTGAAATTCCTTTAAGTAACATTCCTTTTTTTTTTTTGCTTTTTTTTAACTTTTTGGGTCACACCTGCTCAGGAATTACTCCTGGTTGTGATCAGGGGACCATATGGGATGCTGGGAATCGAACCTGGGTGGACTGCATGCAAGGCAAATGTGCCTACCCGCTGTGCTATCACTCCAGCCCCTAAATAATATTCCTTTAAAAAGCAATCGAGGGGCTGGAGCGATAGCACAGCGGGTAGGGCGTTTGCCTTGCACGCGGCCGACCCGGGTTCAAATCCCAGCATCCCATATGGTCCCCTGAGCACCGCCAGGGGTGATTCCTGAGTGCAGAGCCAGGAGTAAGCCCTGTGCATCGCCGGGTGTGACCCAAAAAGAAAAAAAAATAAAAAAAAAAATAAAAAGCAATCGAACCCAGATCTGTGTGTGCAAGGCAAAAGGCCTACCCACTGGATTATGTCTCTGGCTCCCAGACTTGAGATTTCTAAGAAGCAATTTAAAGGTCCAGGTGTGGCAATAATGGAACTTCCTGGGGGTCACTCCAAAACATGGGCAGTTCACACCACAGGGAACACTGGTCTCAGGGACCCTAGAAAAAGAGCCAGAGTTACTCTTTGGGGCCACACAGAGCAGGGGACCAGAATAGCCTTGAAAGGGAAGAATGGGGGTGAGAGGGAGCAGGAACTTGGGGGTAGAAGGGTCCAAGAGACCCTAAAGGATTCCTAAAAGTCTTGGGTGGGTATCCCGGGCTCAGAGCACTTGCATAGAAGTTCAGGTCCAGAGGATTAAAAGCTCAGAGCAAAGGGTGACCCCAGCTTCCACTGGGCCAAGCTAACTGTGAACAGCACTTTTGGACAGTCTTACCGTCTTAACTTGCCTTATTTCTGCCAGATGCATTACACAGTCAAAACCTGTTTTCCAAATGCACTTTCTTCAGACTTGAGTTTAATAAATAACCTACGATGGGAAAGGTGAGATGCATCCTCAGGAGGGGCTTTTCCAAACATGCATTCCCCTTGCAGACGGCAAGTCTTCCTCGGGGTGGAAGGAAGCTTGGATGGTGACAATTCCCCTTATAGCAACAAGAGGCAGGTCCCAAGAGCGTGGACGCTGCTGGCCCCTCACGCTAGTGGCTATTTCCAGCAGTTCTCGCATGCGTGAGTTTTTTTTAATTTAATTTTAATTTTTTTTTAAGTTGCTCCCAATAGTTCATTACAGAAAATATTCAAACACCAATTCCGCCACCGTGCACCTTCCCATCACCAAAAGAGGAAAATGTGTGAAGATCGTTGTATTTCATCCTGGAGCCAATGAATCCCTTGTATAAGAGATTACAAACATACAGGTTAAACCTAAACAAATGTGTACTACTTTTGGTACATCAGTAGGCAAGAGGCCGCATCCTCCAGGACGTTCTGTGTCACTCTCTTCCAGGAGCTTTATTTCATAGTCTCTGGATCTCGGCCATTGATGAGCTGTTATGGCGCCTGAGGCAGGTTGTGGGCGTGACTGCCAAGTTACTGGGAAACTGGGGAGCTGGGGGGAGGAGGCCCAGTCCCATTCCAAGCAACCTTGGAGATCTCAGTCACGGCTTTATCTACAGTTCCCCTCATGGGTGAGGCTCGTCTGAGCCTGTGGAGAGAGGCCTTGAGCATGGCTGTGTGGTTGGATTCTGGAGGTTTTCAGCTGCCTGGTTCTGCTGGGGTCGGGAGGGAAATTCAACCCACCCTCCCTCCAAGTCACCCCGATGAAGACAGCCTGGCGCTGGGTCAGGATGTTCTCATGTGTGGCAGAGAGGATAACATCCAAACCCGGGCAAGGACTCACTTGGATGCTAATTGTCCCCACTGCCCCGGATACCCCACATGGGCAGCATCCTATGCCCTGGGTCAGTTCTCCACTGCCAGACAGAAGTCCCCTAACACAATCTCGGGGCTCAAGTCTGACTGGTCACTTCTTAAGGTGACTGTGAAACCCGCCCCGCCCCCAGCCTGGTGCCCCCTCCCAGCTGTGAAGCTCACTATTAACATGGGAATAGTGTGCTGGGATTAGAAGAGAGAGTGTTCAGCAGATTCTTTTTTTTTAATTAAATTTAATTTTTATAAAGCTGAGGGGCTGGAGCAATAGCACAGCGGGGAGGGCGTTTGCCTTGCACGCGGCCGACCCAGGTTCGATTCCCAGCATCCCATAGGGTCCCCCGAGCACCGCCAGGGGTGGTTCCTGAGTGCAGAGCCAGGAGTAACCCCTGAGCATCGCCAGGTGTGACCCAAAAAGCAAAAAAAAAAAAAAATTATAAAGCTGTTCCCAATAATTTATTACATTCAGCAATATAATGCCAATCCCATGGCCTTTATACCTTCCCACCACCAGTATTGGGAATTTTCCCACCACCACCACCCAAGCTTGGCCCCGAAGCAGGTCCTAAATAATTTATTTTGCATTGCTTGTTAGGAATAATCCACTAAAAATCAATGGCCGATTCTTAATCAAGGTTTGTATAAAATCAGTGGAAACATCTAGGCCAACCTTTCTCAAGGAGGGATCCACGACCCCTCCCCCCGGTAGTCCTCTAGGATATTCCAAGGGGGGTCGTAGGTTAAAATTGCATAAGTGGGGTCTGTAGCTTGCGGTGGGGGGCCAACCGGTATGAGGGGGGTGGTCCCATCTCAGAAAGGAAACAGATGGGGGGAGGCCAGGGCAGGGAAAAGACAGAGAAATGCTGACAGATCATCAGCAGAGTTACCTATATTTTGTTCCGTTTCCTCCCCAGCCCCCCCACCCCTGCAGAAAAAAAAAAAACAACAATTGAAAGGCCTCAGTTCCCAAGCAATTACACTCTGCTCCCCGCTTCCCTTGCAGGGGAGCCGTGTCCCAGCGCCCGCCGCGGGCGCGCAGCAAACTGGCCTGTGTCAGACAAGGCATGGCTTTTAATTTCCCTTTATTTGCCGTGTCACCTGTCAGTGACCTTGACTGGTGCCGGCTGCTCCGTGCTCTGCGGTTTACTGATAAGTGTGTTTACGGCTTTCCAAGCCTGGGCTGCGAAACCCACATCTGGTTCTCCGCCGCCTCCGCGGGCCCAGCGCAATCGAGGCTAATTCTGCCGTGTAAACAAGCCGCGTCTGTATTCCCGGGGGTGCTGCGGCGGGGGAACGCGGCTACCAAGGCGATTGAACCCAGGTCGGGGAGTGCAAGGCGGACACCCTAATTCACTGTACTAGCTCCCGGCCCCCAGACTTGGGATTTCTTTCTTTCTTTCTTTCTTTCTTTCTTTCTTTCTTTCTTTCTTTCTTTCTTTCTTTCTTTCTTTCTTTCTTTCTTTCTTTCTTTCTTTCTTTCTTTCTTTCTTTCTTTCTTTCTTTCTTTCTTTCTTTCTTTCTTTCTTTCTTCTTTCTTTCTTTCTTTCTTTCTTTCTTTCTTTCTTTCTTTCTTTCTTTCTTTCTTTCTCTCTCTCTCTCTCTTTCTTTCTTTCTTTCTCTCTTTCTCTCTCTCTCTCTCTCTCTCTCTCTCTCTCCCCCTCTCTCCCTCTCTCCCTCTCTCCCTCTCTCCCTCTCTCCCTCTCTCCCTCTCTCCCTTCCTTCCTTCCTTCCTTCCTTCCTTCCTTCCTTCCTTCCTTCCTTCCTTTTTTCTTTCTTCCTTTCTTCCTTCCTTTCTTCCTTCCTTCCTTCCTTCCTTTCTTCCTTCCTTCCTTTCTTCCTTCCTTCCCTCCCTTCCTCTTTTCTTTCTTTCTTTCTTTCTTTCTTTCTTTCTTTCTTTCTTTCTTTCTTTCTTTCTTTCTTTCTTTCTTTCTTTCTTCTTTCTCTTTCTTTCTTTCTTTCTTTCTCTTTCTTTCTCTCTTCCTTCCTTTCTTTCCTTTTCTCTCTCTTTCTCTTTCTTTCTCTTTCTTCTCTCTCTCTCTTCTTTCTTTTTTTTTTCTTTCTTTCTTTCTTTCTTTCTTTCTTTCTTTCTTTCTTTCTTTCTTTCTTTCTTTCTTTCTTTCTTTCTTTCTTTCTTTCTTTCTTCCTTCCTTCCTTTCTTTCTTTCTTTCTTCCTTCTTTCTTTCCTTCTTTCTTTTTTCTTCTTTTTTTCTTTTTGGGTCACACTCAGCAATGCACAGGGGTTACACCTGGCTCTGCACTCAGGAATCACTCCTGGCAGTGCTCAGGGGACCCTATGGGATGCTGCAAATCGAGCCCAGGTTGGCTGCATGCAAGGCAAACGCCCTACCTACTGTGCTATTGTTCCAGCCCAGACTTGGGGTTTCTAAGAAGCAATTTTAAGGTCTGGGTGTGGCTCTAATGGAACCCCTCAGGGTCACCTCAAAGCACATACAATGAAAACCACAGGGCACAGGGGTCTAAGGGACCTCAGAAAAAGAGCCAGGGTTACTTTGGGGGCCACACAGAGCAGGGAGACCAGAATAGCCTTGAGAGAGAAAAATGGGGGTGAGACGAAGCAGGAACTTAGGGGTAGAGGGTTCAAGAGACGCTGAGGGAGTCCCAAAAGTCTTGGGGTGGGGATTCCAGGCTCCAGGGGTACTTGGGATAGAAGTTCAGGTCCAATGGATTAAATGGGTGGAGCAAAGGGGGCCTCCAGCTTCCTTTGGGCCAAACAGTGGTCGACAGTGCGTTTGAACAGCTACCAAGCTAGGCTTGACTGGAGCCCCCCCTTAGCCTCCACTCGGGGTGCCAGGAGCTCGGACACCGGGGTGGGGAGTGCAGACTCATCAAGCACCCAAAAAAAGGGGCCGGGGGCTTTGCAGGATATCCCTGTGCACAGGGCCCGGATGGGGCTCCTTGAACAAAGCGTTTCCCAGACTTCTTGTCTCACTGGGCAAGGAGGAGGTGAATATTGACAGCAACTGATAATGATACTGACCATAAAAATATTAACCATGTAATTGATAATGTCCCGCGGGTAATGGGACACTGCGGTGGAGGTGGAAAAGGCTTTATGCTTTAGTTGGGTCTGAATTTCTCTTCCCGTAACACATTGACACCAACGGGTACCACCGGGGGCTCACCCTTGGATGTGACTTCCGGAACACAAAATGCAGCGCTGGTGCCAAGGTGTTGAACATCAGCCAAGAGCACCAGCTACCATTTGTCGAGCATCTGCTCTCTGCTAGACTTTCTTGGGGGGAGGGAGGGGATCGAACCCAGGTTCCTGCTATCTTCGGAGGCCGCAGCTTCACCCCTAAGCGACCCCCACCCCCAGCCTTTCGACAAATTTCCCCTCCTGGGCATCGTTCTGCGAGGTGGCTGCTGCTGCTCTTCCGGTGGCCACTCGGCAAATACAGAAACGAAAACTCAACGAGGAGTAAGAAAATACTTCCCTGGAGACGGTTCATCCCGAGAATTGGAGCTGTCTCGCATCTTGATCTGTTTACGCCTATGTCATCTGTGTGGAGAATCCGCCCCGCCACTTAATTAGGGGGGTCAGAGACTGCACCTATGTTTATCTGCTAGAAATTGCCAAGCCTTTTTTGCCAGGTCTTTCTATCCATCCAAGCTGGGGAAACTGGCTCTGGTTGGTTCCTGCTCCGATAGTTTCAGCACCTGGAATAGCGCCTCGCTAGCTAACGAGCTGGCGGAAATAATAAAGCCTCTCTCGGCAACCTTTGCTCCGGGCCTGTGGATGCTTTGATTCGGACGCTGCTTTCTTTTCTAAACACGACGCTTCTGGCTTTGTTTGTTCTTTTTTGGAGCCGCCCCATGGAGGATCCAGAGGTGGGGGGGGTGGATGGAGTGGTGTTGAGTATCTTACCTCCTGTATTATATTTCCAACCTGTTTTTATTTTTGGCGCTTTTTTGGGGGGAGGGTTCACACCGAGTGATGCTCAGGGGTTACTCCTGGCTCTGTGCTCAGGAATCACTCCCGGTAGTGCTTGGGGGACCGTATGGGATGCCGGTGATCAAACACCCTACGTGCTGTACTATGGCCCTCCAGCCTGTTTTTTAATTTTTAATTGAATCACTCTGAGATAGCCCATTTCAGATATAAAATGTCTCCAGTCTGCTTTTAAACATGTTTATGAACATGTAACAGGCAGACAATAGTGCATGGAGTCGTGGACCAACCACGACCCCAACTCTAGCTGGGGATTTGCAGCGCCTGGTCCAGCCACCACTGCCTGCAGAAGGAAGAGAACGTTCCAGACACCAGCATCTCCCTCCCTCTCAAGCACCGGGTCTTTATGGACTCTCTGTGTTTCCCTCTTCACCTGTGCTTTAAGCGCACGTCTGTGGCTGAGGTCCTGGCGAGGGGGTGTGTGTGTGCGTGCGTGCTTTATTAGCGTGTAAATAGGCAAACACCAGAGCAGGAGGTGTGGGTCTAGGTGGGAGTCGTACAGGAGCAACGATGGCAAGAACCTTCACTCGCTCTGTGACGTCACCTTCCGGGGAAATAAAGCAGATGGACAAATAGCGTGAGGGTTTGGCGTTTCAGAAGCTGGGAACTGACGTCACAAGCACCGATAATGTTCATCTTTGAAGTCTGAATTTTGAAAAGTTCTCCCGCCCCACAAGCACTTTGGAAAACAGAGCACTCTCTCCACCGCCCGCCGACTCCAGCAGGGACGGACTTGGAATTCCTTGGGCCCCACTGGCCAACCCCCAGTCTGTCTGTCTGTCTGTCTGTCTGTCTGTCTGTCTGTCTGTCTGTCTGTCTGTCTGAACCCTTTGCCTTCCCTCACTGCTGGGGGAGACTTCTCGATATCCTTCTCATATTCTCCAATCTCTAAATCTCAGTGATGGGGCTTTGGAGCAGCCCGCTGGGAAACTGGGGCTAAGGTAGGGTCCATCCAGTCAGGCTCTGAAGTAAGAGCCCAGCCCACCAGAGAGCGCTCCTCCGGGCGACCTTGCAAAAGCTCCTCACAAAAACTCCTCCGCCCCCAAGGGCGACTCCTCTAGAGTGAGATGCTTGGAAACCAAATCTGGAAGTATTAGGATCAAAATCGAAGCTAGAAAAACACTTTCAAGTGGCCGTGGATGACACAAACAGGTCATTTGGGAAGGGCCAGACCAAGGGTGACTGACCCCTGCTCGTGATGGGGGAATTAGGTGAGGCAGGAATGGGGCAGGGTACAGAGGAGGGGTGGGGGGTGCAGGGAAGAGAAAAGGTGGGGGGATTAGCATTTTCCAATAGCAGATGGAGTTGGAAACCCAGAAGCTTCTAGGAGAAACTATGACCCCGCGTTCAAAGCCTTACGAAGACATCTCATTTGGGGCTCAGTGGTTTCACTACCAGGAATTCCTCTGAGCACTTGTAGCACTGTCGCACTGTCATCCCGTTGCTCATCGATTTGCTCGAGTGGGCACCAGTAACGTCTCCATGGTGAGACTTGTTGTTACTGTTTTCGGCATATCGAATATGCCACAGGGAGCTTGCCAGGCTCTGCTGAAAGGACAGCGATGGAAAAATATTCTGCCAAACATTTTATCACAAAATTGTTAACAGCAGCAAAGGAAATTATGAAGCACCCGAATGTCCAAATTTAGAGTCTTCATTAAACAAAGTATGGAGCATTCATAATAGAGGGTTATGGAGATTATTAAAATGATTTCATTTCTTGGGAAGGTGTTTGCAATATATCAAGGGGAAATGGGCTGATTCAAAGTAGAATAAAAATTAAAAATTTAAGAACTAGACATACATATCACACACTGGCAAGAGATTGGAATGACATATGCCAATGTGTGTGTGTAAGTGGCCGTGTGTTTGGGAATATGTGTTGTGTGTGGTTGTGTATAGTTGGTAATTGAGTGGTTGTGTGGTGTCTGTGTCTGTATTTTTGATTATACTTATAGTTGTACAGTCATATGTTTCGTGTGCAGTTGTGATGTGAATTTGTGTGGTTATGAGTTTGTGAATTTACATCTGTGGTGTCTGTGGTCATGTGTAATAGTTGTAGGTGGTGTATGTGGTTTAGGTGTGTGTATGTGGTTGTGTGTGCTTATGTACTTGTGTGGTAGTTGTATTTGTGTGTATATTGTTGTGTGTGCTTGTGCGGTGATTGCATGTATAGATATATGTGTAGGGTTGTGTATGTTTATGTTTTGTTTCAAAGTCTTGGAATTGTGGGTGATTTTCCTTTTGAGTTCCATTCTTTGCAATGGAAGGAAATATCAAGTAGGCGGGATCTTAGTGGGATCAGCCCGTCCTTAGAGAAGCTTCCAGGCCCCAGGCCCTGTCAAGAATCCTCCATATGTTTCTCCGGGCTAGTCCTCTGCTGTGGGCTGGAGCGATAGCCTAGCGGGTTGGGTGTTTGCCTTGCACGAGGCCGACCTGGGTTCGATTCCTCCATCCCTCTCGGAGAGCCTGGCAAGCTACCGAGAGTATCCCGCCTGCACGGCAGAGCCTGGCAAGCTCCCCGTGGCGTATTCGATATGCCAAAAACAGTAACAACAAGTCTCACCATGGAGACATACTGGTGCCCGAGCAAATCGATGAGCAACGGGATGACAGTGACAGTGACAGTCCTCTGCTTTTACTCCCTCCAGAGTCATGGCTGCTCCGTTCCTGGAATCTGCGTTTCCAGCTCCCGCAGTGCTTGCTGGGAGGTGAGTTAAGAACATCCTGTGACTGAGCCTTTTAAGTAACTGTTCCATGGGCATCCCAGGGCTTCGTTAATAATTTCTAAATTGGATGATCGCAAATCATTCCCCGGGCCAGAATGATTCATTCCTCAAAGCTGTTCATTCAGGTAAGAAAGTGGACTGGAATAGAGGAAGTAGGTGAGCCGGGGCCCGTGTAGGACCGAGCTCGGAGACTGGTGTCCTCCCACACTCTCTGTGAAAAGTGTTGGCTTGTTACAGCCCGATCCTCTGTTTTCTCGTGAGCTGATAAGAGGATGCTTTGGGGCTGGAGCAAATAGCACAGTGGATTGGGCTTTTGCCTTGCATGTGGCAAACCAGAGTTTGATCCCCGGCATCCCATATGTTCCCCCAGACCCCCCACCCCCAAGTGATCCCTGAGCTCAAAGCAAGGAGTTTGGGCTCACAAGCAAACGAAAGGATTGGATGAAATTAAGTGCAAAGAATGTGGGAGCGTCTGGGTGTTTCTGGGTGGGGCTGAACTACGGCGGCGAGGAATGAACACGAGGTGTCAGGTGAAACACGATTCCAGATGTCCCATCGTGGCTCCGAGTCTTGAGACTCAATGTGGGCTCTGTGTGTATGTGTGTATGCCTTTAAATGATACTCGTTTGACTTAGCTAGATTAAGTCAAATGTGTTATTCATGCACACAGCTTCTGCTTTTGTTCATTTGCTACTGTTATTTTTGCAATGTTCTCACTGTGATTGAGGCAGCATGGTGCTTTTTGTTGATGCTCTGGGTATGCAAAGCTACTGGTTCTCCATTGTACCAACGTGTCAAAGATCCGCCAGTGCAGTCCTATGCCACTGCAACACTGCCTCTTCCGTCCCCAAGCTAATATTGTCATTCCCCCACCCCCGCCCTGCTTGGTGACCTCAATTCTGATGTAAGAATCTAAGGGTCATGAGCCTGAGTGATAGCACAGCGGGTAGGGCCTTTGTCATGCACACGGCCAACTGGGGTTCAATCCCGAAGTCTCATATGGTCCTTCGAGCCCACCAGGAGTGATCCCTGAGCACAGAGCTCCTGAGAACCACCAGGTGTGGCCCCAAACAAACAAATAAACAAAGAATCCAAGCATCTGTTTCTATCAGACATGGTTCAGGCCTTTTACTTTCTTTGTATCCCACAGACGAGTGAGTTGATCCACAGTAGATGCACCCTCTGACTTTATTTGCTTAACATGGCACTGTTAGCTTCTACTCAGGTTGTAGCCAAAAGCAAGCTATTATATTTTTTGTAGCTGCATAGTATTCCACTGTGTCTATGGAATATAGTGTATGTTGTGTACACAGACCACAACTTCTTCAAACCACTCTTGTCACAGAAAAGTTGAGGTTGTTTCCAGATCTTGATTTTTCTGAGAGAAATAATAGGGTAGCACCTATCTTTTCAAAGGAATGGTTTTATGCTCTTTTTTTTTGACTATCACAAAAATGTATTTAACAGAAGCAGTCATGAAAATGTACACTATCCAATTTTTATTAGTTAAAAGATGCAATGATGGGAACACATGAAAACACTTGACTTCTAAACAACCTCTGCCTCTACTCGTTCCGAGGCTTCTAACATGGTGATACTTTTTCCTTGTATTGCCGCCATTCCAATATCACTCTGTTGCCCCCTTGTTGCCATCTCCACACATTCGTCTATCACAGGATTCATAAAGGGGTCAAATCCTCCAAGTATTCCTTGGACATGTCTGCCACCATTCAATTTCTTTTTTTTTTTAATTTTTTATTGAGTCACCATGTGGAAAGTTACAAAGTTTTCAGGTTTAAATCTCAGTTATACAATGCTCGAATACCCATCCCTTCACCAGTGCTCATATTCCACCACCAAGAATCCCAGTATAGCTCCACCCCGCCCCCCCACACCCCTAACCCCCCCACGCCCCTAGCCCCCCCATCCTTAGCCCCCCCCCGCCTATGTAACTAATAAATTTCACTTTACTTTCACTCATTCAATTTCAATGATAACTTCTTGTCCACAAATTCAGCTCCAGGGGTGAGCTTTACTTGTGGTGTCTCTGAAGTGGGCTCACAGATCCCTCCAAGATGAAACCTCGAGGGGTCCCTCACACTCCCCCCGTAGGCCAGGAGTCTCGCCTTTGACCGCTTTCCTGTTCTTGACCCCTGAATTTTTTTGTTTGCTTTTTGGGTCACATCCGGTGATGCACAGGGGTTACCCCTGGCTCTGCACTCAGGAATTACCCCTGGTGGTGCTCAGGGGACCATATGGGATGCTGGGAATCAAACCTGGATCAGCCGCGTGCAAGGCAAATGCCCTCCCCGCTGTGCTATCGCTCCAGCCCCTTGACCTCCGAATTTTAAATAATGATCTTTCATTTTCATTCTAGATTTATCCCAAGTGCCATATATTTCTTCTCAGACCCCACACTTTACCTGTTATCAAAAAAGCTTGAAGAAGTGGACAAGAACTTAAGTCAAGTGGCTATCTCTGTTGACATTCAAATGTAGACTCGAGGACTTGGGACAAGGACTTAATTTGGGGACAGTTTGGTGTAATGGAAAATTCTAGAATTCTGAACTCAGATGGTCCTGTGGCCTGAGACAAATACTTGAATAACATGGAGCTGCAGATTCACTAGACTATAAAATACAGCGTGAAAGTTAAGTAAAGGATGGATAAGGGCATGTCACCCGCTAGTTACTTCTTTCTTATATTATTACATCCTTGACCTTGACCTTAGAGAGGTGCAGGTGGGCTGGGTTGTGCTCAGTGGCTGAGTTCCTCGAAATCTCTGTGAGTTAACACAACAGAAAATCATTTTTTCTTCTGGTTTTCCTCTCTTTCTCCTCTACTTCTCCTTCTACTCTTCTCCTTCTCCTCCCTCCTCTGTTGTTCTTTTTGTTCTCATTTTTCTTGTTGTTCTTCTCCTCCTCCACTCCTCCCCCTCCTCCCCTTTCTTCTCCTCCCCTTTCTCCTCCTCCTCCTTCTTCACATACCCAGGAGAACTCAGGGTTCTAGCTCTGTGCCTAGGAGTGACCCCTGGCTGTGCCCAGGAGACTCTACACAGCACCAGGCGTCCAACTGAATTGGCATGATGAAAGGCACATGTGTGACCTCCATCCCAGAAAATGGCTAACACTGACCCACGGGGACCCTCTCACTTGTCATTCAGAAACCTCCAAGCTTCCACCTGGCTCCACAACAGAGAGCCACGAGCAGTTACTGGGATAACTTCAGGGTTTGAATCATTTAGTCCACAAATACACACTGGGGAAATTATTCTGTGCGCGTCTGTTGGACTTATGGAGACAGGGGCTAACTGTACCTGCTCCCAGGAACTGCGACAGAGAAATGATGGTGATGAGAACCACGGCAACGGCCCTCACATCAGCGTCCCCGCAGCCGCGGTGGCGGTCTGATTACTCCAGACCCTCTGTGAAGAGCTCCGGGGCTGCGGGAGGCATTTTTCCAGTCACAGAACTCAGACGGCTGAAAATGGGACTTTATTTTCCCATAACTGCATTTAATTTCCCTCTCAAGCACCTCTTCCACCATGCACCGGGAAATTGAATTAGAGGAAATGAAGTCACTTCTCTGCCTTGCAAATCAGTCTCTTTGGGATGTTACCGGGTGATTTGTGTGGCTGTCTCCCTCGCGTCCCTTCCCATCCTCGGCAGGACAGTTCTTGGGGGAGAGGTGGAGGATTAGGATTGGGCCATGTCAGACCACAGGGAGCAGTGTCAGCCTTGAATGTCATCTGTCACCCACCGGTGCAGGGGTGAACCTGGTTCTCCAATTAACCTTTCACGACCAGGTCAAAGCTTCTACCTGGCCCCTGGCCCTCGGCCGTGAGAAGGTTGAGGTTTCCCAGTGACCATAGTCACCTCTGTGTTCCTCTTTAGGAAACAGAGGATCCCCAGCACGTGTTGTTTAGGACTGAGAAGGCTGCTGTCACCTGTCTCCACTCTATCCATTCTCTCTGTGTCTCCCCTGAGGTAGCTTGGGTACCATTTTGAGCTGGGAATTCTCTTTCAGTCTCCAAGATTTCTGAGAGCCTAGTATTTGGCTCTGAGATTCTTCCAAACACAGCCAGTGGATTCTTCAATCCAGACCGTGTTTATTCTGTTTGTTACTGGTATGTGCCATGCCGATGGTTTTAAACAACCTTTAAAAAAAAAAAAAAAAACACGGTCTCCTCTGAAGATAGGCCAACCGTGCCAGCGGAAGATGTAAGACCCTTAACACTGCATTTGCAGTGTGAATGATAACGGTGCACGTTCAGGACGGAAATAGCAGCCAAGGCTGAGCTGGAAGCAGTGTGAATTAGGATTCTGCGTCCATTCATCATTAAGGCTAATCAGTTGTTGGCTCTGAACAGATGACTCATACCTTGATTGGAACTGTCAGTGGTAAGGAGTAATTAAAACGTGCCTGTGCTCCATGAGTGTGTTTGAATTTCAAGTCATTCAAGACCCTGGTGTGTCCTAACTGGGAAGTTTCTCACATGTGAGAGAAGGGAGTTGGAATAGATAGCTGATCCTGAGGTTTTATTCCAGCTATGAGGGATTCTCTTTGATAATGAGAAGGTAAACAGAATCTTAATTCGTTCCTTTATGCCTTCATTTTTCTGCATCCGGGGAATAGCAGTCAGTGTTTGGTATTTAAGGAAGCATACACTTATAATTCATCTACATGCAGTCATAAACATTACAAATGCAAGCCCAAAAGATACCTCCCTTAATAAGCAAGTGAGAATTTATAAGCTTGTACTCACCCACCTCTCTACCATTATTTATCTTAAATGAATGGCCTCTCTACCCAGTAGACTGTTCTAAGTCTATTAACTTTATTTTTTCCAAATAGCATCTTCTGGACGTGGAGTGAGCCATTGGTCTCTCAGCTCATTTGCAATTTCTCCATTGTTTATGAATGACTTGATTTCTATCAAGGGGATGTAGTGGTTCCGTTTAAGCCTCATTTTGGTTCCCGCTTGGATTCAAGACATCGGAGCGTGACACAAGGGCCCAGTCAGCATCTACTTACTTGAAGGGGTTGATTTTCAGGGTGGGGCAGGTTGTTGTCAGGGGAGATTTCTACGTAGGATGCTGGAATAACAGTTAGACAGGCTCTGGGCTTGGCGGTGATCTGAATCTTCTCTAACTCTAAGAGTCTGTCTATCAGTTGCAGTGTCTGGGGCTTTGTTTGCACGTTGACCAAGTGAGGACAATTGTCAACTGGGACTGTTCTGAGGGACTGAGGTGGCAGTGCATCCAACAGGCTCCCCGAAGTGCATAGAACGGGTGTCCTGGAACCCTTGGTTTCTACCCAATGCCTGCCCTTGACCTGGTCTCTGCATCACTTAGTCCTCTAAGCACCTCTGCAAGTCACCCCTTGAGCCCTGAGCTAGGAGTAGCCATTGAGCTCTGTCAGATGTGTCCCCAGAACAACACAATAAAAGATGTTCCTATCACTCAAACAATTGCAAGGGATATAAGAGTTCAGATATCACAACTAAGGGCAGAGGCTGGTCTCTCCTCTCTCTCTCTCCCTCTCCCTCTCCCTCTCCCTCTCTCTTCTCTCTCTCTCTCTCCCCCTCTCCTTCCCTCCCTCCCTCCCTCTCTCTCTCTCTCTCTCTCTCTCTCTCTCTCTCCTGTCTCTCTTTCTGTTTTGGGGTCACATCTGGCACTCAGGGCTTAGGGCTCACTCCTAGTTGTGCTCAGGGAAGCACATGTGGTACTTGGAGATGACCTGGGGTTACCCCCACATGCACAGGAAGCACCTTAACCCCTGGACTATCTCTCTGGTCTCCCAAAGATGAGATTCTTTTTTTTTGCTTTTGCTTTTTGTGTCACACTCAGCGATGCACAGGGGTTACTCCTGGCTCATGCACTCAGGAATTACTCCTGACGGTGCTTGGGGGACCCTATGGGATGCTGGGAATCGAACCCGGGTGAGCCACATGCAAGGCAAACGTCCTCCCCGCTGTGCTATCGCTCCGGCCCCAGAGATGTGATTCTTATTGGCTTCCACTCCCCTCCAGCACCCCAAGTAAGAACAACTTGGAACCTTTGAGAACCTCTGCTGGACATGAGGCTCTTCCAGGGACCACCCATCGAATTCTCCAGATCACCTTTAGGGAGGGCGCTGGTGGGACACAGCCCCTACATGAGGCTCTGCCTTGAGCCTGTGAGTCCCCAAGCTCCACCCCCCAACCTCTTTCTACCGTGGCCCCAGGGCCTTCATTTGTCCCTACCCCAGCCCCACACCACCCTGGCAGGTGGCTGCCGCTCTCACTTCCTCTCTAGGGATGTGCGCTGTGTGTGAAGATCATACACACAGAGACATCCACGCCTGAAGGGCGCCTTGTCACCCCTCCCCCCGCCCCGTTACTTCTCCTCCTTCACATGGGCTCCCCTGAGACAGGATTTACAAGCGACACTCCCGGACATCTGCTGACGCCCCTCATTTTTAATCCGGACAACGTCTCCTGTTACTCTGCTTCGACGCTTGGCTTCTTCACAGCCCTCCCTGGTATCTAGACAAGAGCCATTTGCCCCCATTAGTCCATTACCCTCCCCGGAAGGTTCTAGTATGCTCCCGGCACCAGGAGCTGCCAGGGAGGGAGGCTCTTCCCCGCATCCCCTGGCCCTGACGGTGATGGATTGGCACCGGCACGCTGTTCGTTCACCTACGCTGGGTGGGCTTTTCCCCTCTCCTGCTGGAATCAAGTATCTCCTTCTGCAAATGCACTAATGATGTGCAATTATCATCGCCGCAAGCCGTCTACACCTCTGGGCGAATGGCTCTGGCTGCCATGATGATTCCCATATTTTACCCAATTCTGTACTTGAATGGCTCTGCGGTGGCCGCGGCAGCAGTCACAGTTGGCTCCTAGGTGCACCCTGAGCCCCTCACTCGATACACCTGGTGTAGGACGTGCGCTGATAATAGCAATCACGGCGTTCCTTCCCATCACCTTACCACTCACCGGGGGGAAGCTGCTTGGGGCTGAATATTTATTTCCTTTCGGTTAAAACCTGAAGTCATCGGAAACCAGCCCTGCTTGACAGAAATATTCACAGCAGGGCTTCATAAGCAATGGGACTCCAAGGTCAAGGCAGGGACTGTGTAGTCAAAGGCAGCCTGGCTTGTCACGGCAGAGTGGGGCTGTGGGAATTCTTAAGCAGGCCCCGGGCACAGTCAAGGAGATAATGTGCTTCCCAGCCAAGTGATTGTTCTCAACACAAGTGTCCTTTGCGGACTCAGGGTGGGTATTTTTGCCCGACATATGCTGCGAGTCTGCAGACTCAAGGGTGAAAGATAGAACACCCTTGCTTTTCCCTATTTCAACTCAACTTCGCCGCAAACCCTTCAACTTCTTTTGTTGTTGTTTGTTTTGAATAAAAATGAGAATTGCTTTCAACCAATAAGCATTCCTTTCCTGGCTGCAGATCACTCATCAATAAAAATGTTCACATGAATCCAGAGAAAAAGATAAGGTAAGTAAACACCACGGGTCTGAGAAGGGTGTCTCTGTGATTGCTTCCAATTGGCAGGTCTGGAATGGAAATCCCCCCAGTTTTGCTGAAGGAAAAGTGTTCAATTTCTTGGGGGAAAAAAAACCCAATAAACACTTTTATATCCATGGAGCCTGGAGTCTATGAACCCTTTATTGAATGAAATAGAGGTAGGGTTCCCCATGGCAAGATGCATGCAGTTGTGGCCCTCCTGTTTTCACTTAAAGTTTGGAGCTTAATTCCCCCTGGTCCCTGAGTCTGGGTCCAGCTTCCAGAAGCTTCCATATAGCTTAACCCAAGCTTCCATTTTCCTAGGGGGCTGTTCAGAGCACCAAGGTTCAAACTCTTCAAGCGACTCTCTTTCCCACCTCCCTCACTTCCTGCTTCTGAAGGGATTCCCCAATTTTCTCTGCTCGTGTTCCCCACCACGCCCTCCCATCTCTGATCCACCCAGCTTCTCTGTATCTATTCTCAGAGGATGAAAAAAAATCCCCTCCATCTCCTCAGGAAAAAAAGTTTTTAAAAATCCCCGAGACCTTTTTGGGATGGAAGACCAAACACGCAGCAACGAAAACACAGATGAATAATTCAGTAAGTTATCTGCCACCAGTAGAGGAAAACAAAATCAAACCATCGATTTTCCTCTCCACTTTCTCCTTCAATAGTGAAGCTACTGAGTCAATGGTAATTGGGGCCAGGATCGCAGAGTTATATTCCATGTTTTAATTGGTTTGTTAGCACTTTGTCAACCATCTTATCTCCTGAGGATCCACCCTGCCTTTTATGGTTGGAATGGCTCTCCCCCCACCTCACTGCCTCCCTCTTTGATCTTAATTTTGCAAATAAGGACTGAGGAGTAGCATTAAGATCAGCCTCAATATTGCATTTCAGTCTGGCAAATTGTATTCCCTCCCCACCTTTAATAGCATATGCGATGTTTGTTGGGGCTCATTTGCATAATTCTCAACATTCTGGCCTTTTCCAGGAGGCCTGTTGAGGCAATGAAGAATGTCGCCTCGACACCCGAGGATTCTTCATTAAGAAACATGTAGGACCACAAGTGTGTGGGGGGCAGAGGGTAGGTAAGATAGAGAAGGGACCAGTACGACAATAATAGCTAGAAATTATCACGCTAGACAAGAACTGAGTGTTAAAAGTAGGTAAAGGGATACACATGATAACGTTTCAGTATCTGTGCAAATCAAAGTGACCAACAGGAGGGGGGCGGAGAGAGAGAGAGAGAGAGAGAGAGAGAGAGAGAGAGAGAGAGAGAGAAGAGAGAGAGAGACGTGCCTGCCTCTTTAGGAGATGGGGGATGGAGCGTGATGAAGTGATGGGAGGGAAACTGGGGACACTGGTGCTGGGAAATGTACACTGGTGGAGGGATGGTGTTGGAGCACTGTATGACTGAAACCCAATCATGACAGCTTTGTAAGAATCTATCTCACAGTGATTCAATTAAAAAAAAATTAAGTTTAAAACCACCCGCACAGCAGAGCCTGGCAAGCGACCCGTGGCGTATTCCATATGCCAAAGACAGTAACGGCAGGTCTCATTCCCCGGACCCTGTAAGAGCCTCCAATCGTTGGGAAAGACGAGTAAGGAGAGGCTGCTAAAGTCTCAGGGTTGAGTGTAATAGAGACATTACTGGTGCCCGCTTGAGTAAATCGACGAACAATGGGATGACAGTGACACAGTGAAGTTTAAAACATTAAAAAAATAATAAAGGAAAGAAATGTGTGGGAGCAGCACGGAAGAAGGCCGACCCGGTAGGTGACCGGAACTCCTGGACTGGCCCTTGGACCAGTCACTGCCTGACTAGGTTGCCCTCGGCCAGTTGTTCTGGGACTCAGTTTCTTCTTTTGCAAAAATGAGGGAGGTCCCTATTCTGCACCTGCCAACTGGAAGCAACGCGAAACACGATGCTTCTCAGCCCTGTAGGATTTATTTTCCTTAATTTTTCCGCACTTTATCCGTGTGAACAGTTTATTGATGGATGTGCCCAAATTAAGGGAAAGTTCTTGTCAGTGCCAGCTAAGGAAGGGGCAGCCAGATCCACGAAGCCTTGGCAGAGCTCTAGACACACACGCCTGCTTCTGCTGTGTGCCACTCACCCTGGCCTGGAAGAGGGGTCTGCCGCGATGACTTCTAAGGTCCAAGGCTTGACCTCTTGTTGAACTTGACGTCAAGGAAGTTTTGCAAGATGCAGTTTCTGTCTGATTTATTTTGCTCAGTAGCGTTGTGAAACTCATTCTACTTCTTCTGTAGAGATCATTCCTTTTTCATCACGATCTAGCGTTTCTTGCAAGGACTGTGGCATAAATTGTTGGCCCATTTTATTTTTTGGTGTGTGTGTGTGTGTGTGTGTGGATTGTTCCCATGTGGCCTCTGAAATATTGCCATGCTGTAGAGCAGTGCAGTACAGAATTTGCATCGACCTGCAATGTTTTTTAAAGGTATTTATTTTGTCCTGGGAATTGCTGAGTCATGGGTGGCAGATGTATTCAGCGTCAGCAGACACTGCCAGTTCTTTGAAGTGGCTGTGAGAGTTTATTCTTCATCTGACGGTGAGTGTTGGTTCCAGTTACCCCACTGCCTTACCAGCCCTTAGTATTGTCTCTCTCTTTCACTTTAGTCCACAAAGTGGTGGGTGTGTAGATAAAGCATATGATAGAATCCCCCATATGATTTTTCCCAATTTTTTTATTTTGAGATAATGAAACTATATAGGCAAATTGCAATGCTTAGTACACATTTGGTTTGGGGATACACCTGTGGTTCTTGGGGATTCCTTCTGGTCTTGTGCTCAAGGATCACTCCTGGTGGTGCTTGAGGGAATATATGTGGTTTTAGGGATAGAACCTGGGTCAGCCACATGCAAGGCAAGCTCCTTAACTTCTGTACTGTTCCTCTGGTCTTAAATCTATATTTTTTTTATGTAAGTATACCCATATTACTTGTATCACCTGCCATCCCGTTGATCTTCAATTTGCTCGAGCAGGCACCAGTAGCATCTCGATTCATCCCTGTCGTGTGCTAGTGTAGCCCAATGACATCTGCTCACTCCAGGAACAGGAACATATGCCCGTATTCTGGTTAATAATTTTCCACATTTTGCTTCATCATTTTCCCTCTCTATTACATATTTTTTCAAAACAAAATAAGAAGAGTTTTATATACCAGGCTCCATTCCCAGGGAGATGCTTCAGAGTGTATTTATTTATTGATACATCTCATAAGTAACTACAGTGCAATAATCAAAATAATCAAAATCAAAATCCCCTAATGCAAGTCAATGCAATACAGTTATCTCATCTATAGACTCTATTAAAAAGTTCTATATGCTCCTTCATAGAATATTTTTTCATATTTTATATTCCATCCAAAACTATGTTTTAGGGGCCGGAGCGATAGCACAGCGGGTAGGGCATTTGCCTTGCACGCGGCCGACCCGGGTTCGATCCCCGGCATCCCATATGGTCCCCCAAGCACTGCCAGGAGTAATTCCTGAGTGCAAAACCAGGAGTAACCCCTGAGCATCGCTGGGTGTGACCCAAAAAGAAAAAAACAAAAACAAAAACTATGTTTTAATCTCCTTTTATCTGGTATCTTTCCTTTGTTGTCAAGTATGAAACTGTAAGCAAATTTTGGTTTCTTGGGTCCTTCCTTATAGATTCAATTCATTTTTTTTCCTGGATTTTTTACTGACCCCAAATGATGCTGAATTCTTCTCAAGGCTGGTCCAAGAAGTGTAGGGCATTGGTTTGTTCCTTCACTGTCCTCGCTGACTCTGACCACTGGGCTAAAGTACACATGTCAATCTTCTTCTTTCTAGAATCATTTGTTTCCTCATTGTCGTTGGTAAATGATGTTGAACATATAGTTTGAGATTGTTCACAACTCACTGTATGGTTGGTTCATGCTGTGAAAATCAGTTGGCAACATTCTTCCCCTCACCCCCTCTTATTTTTTTAATTCATCTGTCGTTGGTTTACAATGTGATAGAATTTCAGGGGGGTTTACCTTACCTCTATGAACAGGTACAGACTCCGCACACCCACCACCAATGCTCTAGGGGAATCGCCCAAAAAAGGCCCCACCTGCCTCCCCCACTGCTCCCACCAGGTGTATATTTTTTGGGGGGGAGGGAGTTAGTTTTGTTGGTGCTTTATTCTTTATTTTGCTGATTTCTTTGCCTTTAACTAAATTCATGGTCCATCTATGAATAAAACCAGTGGATTATTGTTTCCTTCCTCCCTTATTTCATGTGGTATAATCATCTCTACCTTTTCTTTGTTGTTATAGCTGAGTCGTGTCCCTCTGAGCCGATAGACCATATTTTCTTTATCCAATCACTTGGGAATGGCCATCTAGGGAACCAAATCCTTTGACTATTTCGAATCATGCTGCTAGGAACCTAGGGGTGTCCATGCCCTTTCCCACGAGCGTTTTCATTGCTACAGATAAATGCGTAGGCGTGATATTGGGGATCAGAGGGTATTTTTTTTCCCCTGAAAATTAGGACCTGCTAATTCCAACTCCTTGATTCATTTGCATTCCACACTAAATGCTCTCCCTTCCCTCCATTAATTAGTTTCTCATCGCAATGGAGAAAGAAGGTCATTAGCCCAACAGGAGTGGTGCTCCCGTTTGATATGTGCTGGAAGGGGAGCTGCAGCAGCGGAAAGCTCTCACAGGAGACAACTCAAAGGTGACTACAAGTCCAGGGACCACACGGGCCCGACAGAGCGAGCGATGGAGCAGAGGCAAGAAGTCTGGGAGTTCAAAGAGCCGGAGAGGAGTTCATCACGGTTGGAAGAGAGAGGATGAGAGGAAGGAGGTAAACAACAAAATCACGTCATTCCTCGTTGCGGAGGGAGCTTCCCAGCAGTGCTCAGTGACCCAGGGCTCACTTCTGGAAGCCTCTGTGTGACGGCGCAGGCGTAGTTCCACGCTCCTGGCCAGCAGGGCTGGTGTCCCCAGGACTCTGCGTGCAGTGCTTTACCTCTGTCTGCCGTGCGTGCACGCCAGTCCAACCTGCTCTTTCCTCTGTGCTCAGTGGCCTTTCTCACCAGACTTCTCTTGATGTGGCTACTCTAGTCCCAGCCTTGATGATATCCACAGAGAAGCGAGGTCCAATTGATGGGACGATATCAGTGGAGCAGGAGGGCGGCTGGGGCTCAGAAAGGACGGGGGAAGGATGCTCAGGAACTGCTCAGTTCTGGTTTGAAAGACTGAATGGCTGGTGCTTCCAGCGGGGGAGAAACAGACGCAGCCTAGCCCTGCAGTTGGGCTTGGATCCTGGTTCCGTTCCTCCCCTGCTTCAAGACTTGATATCTCGGTGGGGGTTTTGTGGTTGATTTTGGAGGGGGGGGCATACCCAGCGATGGCCCCCAGAGGTTACTCCTAACTCTGCATTCAGGAATCACTCCAGGTGGTGTTTGGGGAACCGGGATGCCGGGGATTGAATCCGGGTCAGCCATGTGCAAGGCAAGATGAGACTTGATACCTCTGGGCTTGTTTTTCCATCCCTAAAAGATAGGGATGGCAGCGTTTCCTGCCTCTCTGGCTGTGTTCAGGGGGAGAACCCCAGAGTAGTGGTTGGTGGGGAACTGGACTCTTGGAACATGCTCAGTGAGCACCAACTATGAGTCATTCATTCAGGGAGTATCTATCAACTTTCCTTATGAAAGCTTTATAAATGTCATTTATTGATAATATTTTTAAAGTATCTGACAATTATGAATGGCCACAGTTTTACAAAATGCAATTTCCAGGGTATGAAAATGTAGGGGGAGGGGGAAACTAACTCTTCAGAGAGTGTTTTATATTATACAAATAAATTTTATAAAAAAAGTGATTCAGAAAATATTTGAGTTAAGAAAGTTTATAGGGGGTAGAGTGATAGCACAGTGGAAAGGGCATTTGCCTTGCATGAAGCCAACCTGGGTTGGATCCCTGGCATCCCATATGGTCCCCTGAGCACTGCCAGGAGTCATTCCTGAGTGCAGAGCCAGGAGTAACCCCTGAGCATCGCCAGGTGTGACCCAAAAAGCCAAAAAAAAGAAAAAAGAAAATTGATAGTTTTACAATTTTTTACACTTTTCTTTATTGTTATTTTTTTTTTAATTTTTTTATTGAGTCACCATGTGGAAAGTTACAAAGTTTTCAGGTTTAAGTCTCATTTATACAATGCTCGAACACCCATCCCTTCACCAGTGCACATATTCCACCACCAAGAATCACAGTATAGCTCCACCCCGTCCCCCCACACCCCTAGCACCCCCACCACCCCTAGCCCCCCCCTTGCCTGATTTTTTACACTTTTCTTTATACACACAAAAATTAAACACGCAAACGCTGAGCAAATCAAATAACTTCAGAAGCAGAGTTCTAGAGAACCATCTTCCACAGACCTGGTGCTCTCCTTGATGCTGGGGAATCCAGCTAGGAATAAGGTAGCCAGTGTCCTTAAGGGCTTGAAGACAAAATGCAATGTCTAATAATAACACAAACTAACTCTGGGTAATGCCAACTATATTCATGAACTCCAAAGCACCCAGAGTCGAAGGCCAGATGTCAGGAGTAGTTAGATGGGGAATGACCCTGAAAGGGAGGTGACCTCCTCCTCCTCCTCCTCCTCCTCCTCCTCCTCCTCCTTCTCCTCCTCCTCCTCCTCCTCCTCCTCCTCCTCCTCCTCCTCCTCCTCCTCCTCCTCCTCCTCCTCCTCCTCCTCCTCATGTCTAGAGACACTAGCTAAGGGGGGGGAGGACGTTGGAGGGGGTGCGGGAATCAACTGTTGAAAGGACCTGCTAAGAACGTCTAGTGGGTAGAGCTCAAGGATTGTGCTGACCGTCTTACAAGACTCGGGAAAGTCCCCGGCAGTCCAGGGTGGAATGCCACTCCAACGGGCAGTCGTACTGAGGCTGAGGAGCTGTGAGTTAGGGCCCCTCGAGAAAGCGTTTCCAAGCAGGAGAGGTATTTCAACGGAAGAGAAGGAAACTCTCTTGAGAATTTTATGCCAAGGAAACAGCTTCTACAAAGCACAGAGGAAGGAGAGAAAGGATTTTGCGTGCTTGATAGGCAAGAGAGTGAGGAGAATGGGACCAGATCATCTAGACCTTCAATTGGTCCCTCATTGACCTATACGATCTGATTGGTCAGTCTCCCAAGCTCACCACCAATCAGAAAGCAAAATTGGCTAAGCTGGCAGAGATACGGTTATAGCTATAATGAGCTCAGGCCCCTGGGGGAGCATTGCTGTAGGGCCTGGGTTTGGGTCACTGTTATGGATGTCGCTGCTGTTGGACTCTCGTTGAACCCATCCCTGCTGCTGCTGGTTCCGTTAGGGAGTCAGCCTGCAGACTGCAGTGCCTGTTGTACTGAAAACAGAGCGCCCGGGACCCTGAAGACATCTGGGGTCAGCATGCCCGTCTGACTCGCCCTGCAGAGACCAGGTTTCTGGAAGGTGCCGGGGAGCCGGAGGAGAGAGATCAGCTCCAAGGAATCAGAGAGGAGAGAAGGAGCTGCCAGAGGAGAACTTCCAAGTCACGGGGAGACTTTGTCTTCTAAGCCTACTGATTCTGGGCCGCCGTTGAACAACACGTTGGAGCCAGTGGAGTGAGACATCTCAGGTTCCACAAAGCTCGTGTTGGTGGGGGATGAATCGGGGTAAGGGAAGGAGGCGACAGCAGTAACTCACGCACAAACCAGTCTCATCCACGGGATGGTGAGGAGGAAGGGACAGATCAGAGACACGCTTTGGAGGCAAAGCAGTGGGCTCTTAAGAGAGACGTGAGAGGGAGAAAGAGAGGGGAGAGAAAGAGAGGGGAGAGAGAAAGACGGGAGAGAGAGGAGGGAAAGAGAGAGATGCTGCGAGGTGTTTTGTTAGGGTGCTGCGTGGGTAGCAGAGGTGGTGATAACTGTGTGGGAAACACATCAGAAGGGGGTGCAGGAAGCCAGGGCTGGTTTGGACCTTGCCGGTTTGAAAGGCTGCCTCATGCCCCCGTGGAGAGGCCAGCTCCCAGCTGGACACGGCCCAGCTGGTGCTCTCGGGCTACTCAGAGCTGGAGAACTCAAAGCTGGTCACCATTCTATGTGAGGACATGTCACGAAAAAAAATTTGCTTGTTTGTTCTGTTTTGGGGTCATACCAGGCGATGCTCACGGCTCAGTCCTGGCTCTGCACTACTCGGGAATTACTCCTTTACTCTTACTCATGTGCTTGGGGGATATGGGATGGCGGGGATCAAATCTGGGTCAGCTGCATGCAAGGCAAACGCCCTGCCCTCTGTACTATGGCTCCAGCCGCTGTAAAGGGGAATATATATATCACATTTATCATATATATATATATATATCACTGTGTCACTGCACTGTGGTCTCATTGTTCATCGATTTGCTCGAGCGGGCACCAGTAACGTCTCCATTGTGAGACTTGTTGTTACTGTTTTTGGCATATCGAATACGCCACGGGGAGCTTGCCAGGCTCTGCTGTGCGGGCGGGATACTCTCGGTAGCTTGCCGGGCTCTCCGAGAGGGGCTTAGGAATCAAACCCAGGTTGGCTGCGTGCAAGGCAAATGCCCTATCTGCTGTGCTATCGCTCCAGCCTATATATATGTATACATATATATATATGTATACATATATATATATATAAATGTATATTCAAGTTGAAATCATGTTGGTTTCTCACACCCTGTAGGTGTCAGGGGATGGGTATTCTGCACCCACCTATGTGTGCACTCCAGTCCGCTCCCCACCCCAGCGCCTCCTCCACCCCCAACCAGACAGTGGGTCCCTTCCTTCTGACACAGCAGCTGATGGTGGTACAACCCCTCCTTGCCAGCGTCTCTCTGCGACTCATCCTGCATGTAGCTGTCAAAGCCTTGGGAGGCATTTTCTCAGAATCCTTGTCAAGATCAGCGCTGCGATATTTTTAAAGTGCCACATCCTCCACGTCCCTCTCTGAATCGACTCACACGTTTAATTAAGTTTCCACTTATGACCTCAAGTAAAAGGGGAAAAATAAATCCAAGGCCTTGATGCCTGCCTGCAGAGCCCTGAAATAGTCAATGGCTCCTCTCTCTCTCTCTCTCTCTCTCTCTCTCTCTCTCTCTCTCTCTCTCTCTCTCTCTCTCTCTCTCTCACACACACACACACACACACACACACACATCTGCCCGGAATATCTTCATTCCCAAATCCTGCCTGATTTAGGAAACCTTGTCTGCAAGAAGCAAAACCTTCACAAATTCACAAATAACAGAATCTATTGATGAAAATGCAGCCGCAAGGTCCCCACTGGGGATGCAGGAGACTTAAGACCCCATGTGTCTGACCAAGCGTCAGCTGTGTGGTCAGGGGGGGACTCGGGGTCTGCCTTTCTGTTGTAACAATAATAATAATAATGATGATAAAATAATAATAATAATAATAAACGGGGCACTGCAACCGCCACCCCCAGATGATGCATCTTGCTGAGAACTGGGAGGCCAAGAGCAAGGTCTGGAAAGCTCGGTCCAAAATCCTTCTCTCCTCCCCACCTACCTGGAGAGTGCCCCCGCCTCAGCCCTGTCGTTGCTCTCCCTGGAGCCCCAGCCGGCCTCTGACTGCCCCCCATGTCCTCGGTGCCTCTGCTCCCCGCAGAGTCTATTCTTAATACAACAGCAGGAGAGAGGGTATTAGACTATCAATCAGAGCGCAGCATTTCTCTGCTTCCCAGTCCTCTCTGGAGCTCACGGTGAGCCCCTGGTCCGCCTGCGCCCACCGCTCCGCTCCCTCCATGCCTGGCTCTCAGCTCCTGACTGTCCCAGGACACTGCAGAAAACATCCTTTGTCCAGCCCCAGGGCCTTTGCATAGCTGTTCCCTCGGGCCTGAATGCCCTTCTCTGCAGAGCTTCCATCCTGGGGAGCCTTTGCCCCCACCCCATACTGTATCCCCTAGCCTTTCCCCCACTCCCCAACTTCCCCCTGGCTTTCAGTCGCAGACTCTAAAGCGTGAATCAAAAGTCCAAGGCCCAGTTCCACAGGAAACCCTCAGGGCACGGTTTCCTGGCTGCACGAGCCCTCCTGTGCCCCTTCTCAGAAAGTGAGGTCATGGGACAGGGTCAGGGGTGTCCTGGCCCGCCCTCCCCAGCCCGGAGGCCGCAGCCTCTTGCCTGAGGGTCTGTCGGGGCTGGGGGTTAGGAGCCGGGGGAGACTGGGCCAAGAAATGGGGGTCCTCCCTGTCACTCGCCTGGGTCGCAAGTTTCATTGCATTTTGGGGGGCACACACGTGACTAGACGCCAATTTCCGCAAGAGGCAATACCCCCTCATCCAGACCCCTCCGTTGCCTCTCCTGAGACTTTTTGGGGGTGCTCACAAGGCCCCAGGGAGAACCAGGCCAGCGAGTTCATCACCCGGAAGCGGCCGTGCTGGGGACCATCAGGCCCTACTTGGTCGTTCAGGGACCCAACTCGGGGCCTTGTGTACCCCCACACATGTGCGCCTGACCCTGGGGCCATCACCTGGCCCCTTGGAGAATTTTAGGGGGTGATGTTGGACGCTGTCTCCCCAAAGATCTTCCTGAGAAGCAAAGATACACGTGGTCTACCAGCGCCTGTCAACTGCCCACAGACCCCAACTTCCGGGATGGCATGGAGGCGCAGGCCCGGGGGTCCAGGGTCTGGGCAGGATGGTGCCAGGTGCTCGTGGAGGCTGCAGCTCAGGTCACATCCCACTGGCCTTTCCTCTCCTCTCTCCTAACTCCAACCATGGCGCCCAAATGCACCCACTACATCTGCACATAAGTCTCACACTTTGCCTTCAGGGAGACCCAAAGAAGGGCCGTGGCTTGCTCCCACCAGCCCCCCAAGGGGAGAGGCTAGCCTGCACCCCACTTGTGTGTTGGGGCAGGAACCTGTGGGTGGGAACTGTCTTGACCCATGGCAGCCGATTCTCTGAATCTTAGGAGCCGTCTGTGTCATCCTTGACAAGAGGGGAGGACCCGGGGGAACACAGGAAGGAGAAGACTCCTGGGAGAAGGAACTGAAGGGGTCCCGAGATGTCCCTGCTGGGGGTGGGGGGCAGGTACTGCATCTTCCCCCGGACAGCAGGGGTCTCACCTTCAGTCGCTGCCTTTCAGCCGTGGTGCACCCGCCAGGAGCACGGACGGGGCTTTGTCAAAACACCATCCCGCGGAGTTCCCAACACGGCCAAGCCCGCGCGCACTTCTTTATTCCCATTTCACACGTGAGGAGCGTGAGTGAGGCCAGGAGAGGGTGGCCTCTCTTTCCAGGACAAACAGCTCTGTAGGAAAGAGCCCTGCCAGCTTCGGACCTGGCTGGCCTGCCCTATGGCCTCTTGGCACACAATGGTCAGAGCTGAACAAGCAACTGGCCGCTAGCCTCCCGGACTGGGGCAG
>NC_073305.1:213979989-214037489 GCF_027595985.1 Sorex araneus
ACTGGGGCAGAAACACCAACGTTTTCTTAGTTGGTGACCTCATGGGGATGCACTTAGCACAGAGCAGAGAGCCTGCATCCTGATCTCTCTCTCTCTCTCTCTCTCTCTCTCTCTCTCTCTCTCTCTCTGTCTCATCGCTGTCTCTGTCTCTCTCTTTCTCTATCTCTGTCTCTGTCTATGTCTCATCTCTGTCTCTGTCTCTCTGTCTCTCTCTCTTTCTGTCTCTGCCTCGCTCTGTCTCTGTCTCTGTCTCTCTGTCTCTGTTTCTGTCTCTCTGTCTCTGTCTCTGTCTCTGTCTCTGTCTCTGTCTCTCTCTCTCTCTCTCTCTCTCTCTTTCTCTGAATTCCCTTGCTGTCTGCCCTGCTCTCTCCAGGCAAGGTTTCTGTTTCTGCTCAGACCATCCACCCCTGGTTTCTCCCCTAGGACAGCTGCCTCTGCCTGGAACAAATGGACTCAGAAATTCCTGTTCTGGAGAGAGTATAGGTTTATAGCAAGAGGCTTGAAACCATGGAGTTTCGATTAGGGAACTGCAATGCCTCCTCCCGCCAGACAGGGGGCAGAGAAGAGCAGCTGGGAGGCACCACCTAGGGTAGCTACTGAGCTCTTCTTGCTTCTTCAGTGTTGGCCTCCAAGGTGGATTTGAAGTGGAAATGGAAATTTGGAAATCCGCACCAAAGAGGGGGTATTTGGTTCACCAAAGCGAAAACGTGGGAAAACGAAATTTCACCAGGAAGAAAAAAAACAAATTTCACTTGCACACGTTGTGGAAGTTCTCCTTCTTCCCTGCCTCTGGATGGCTCTGTTGGGGACAGAGTGACAGGGAGCCCTGGGCCCAGTGTGTGGCGCAGGGTTCGGGGTGTGAGGACAAAGGTCGTGCATTGAAATCCTGGTTCTCAGCAGCAGTGCCTTCTCAAGCCTGTTCTGGGTCCTTTGTGCCTGTCAGGACCTGCATTTGGGTAGCAGATAACCAGCCTTCTCCCTGAAACGACGTGGGGGTTAAACGTGGCAATCCACACAGTAGCATAGTTCTGGGCGAAGGGAAAGTTCTCCATCCATGAAGACTGCAGGGATGACTGTTAGAAATAGGTGAAATCAAAAACTAGAAATTGAGCTTCCATATGACCCCGCAATACCACTTCTGGGAATATATCCCGAGGATGCAAAAAAGCACAGTAGAAATGACATCTGTACCTATATGTTCACTGCAGCACTGTTCACAATAGCCAAAATCTGGAAACAACCCTAGTGCCCTAAAACAGATGACTGGTTAAAGAAACTTTGGTACATCTACACAATGGAATACTACGCAGCTGTTAGGAGAGATGAAGACATGAAATTTGCTTATAAATGGATAGACATAGAGAGTATCATGCTAAGAGAAATGAGTCAGAAAGAGAGGGACAGACATAGAGGGACTGCACTCATTTGTGGGATGTAGGGTAGCATCACATGAGGCTGACACCCAAGGACAGTAGAGACAAGGGCAGGGGGATTGCCTCATAGCTGGAAGCCTGCGTCATGAGCAGAGGGGAGAAGGCAGATGGAATAGAGAAGGGATCACTAAGGAAATGATGGCTGGAGGAACCAGTCGGGATGGGAGATGCATGCCGAAAGTAGATAATGGACCAAACATGATGACCTCTCAGTGTCTGTGTTGCAAACCATAATGCCCAAAAGTAGAGAGAGAGTATGGGGAATATTGTCTGCCATGGAGGCAGGGGGAGGGTGGGAAAGGGGGGGTATATTGGGGATATAGGTGGTGGGGAATGTGCACTGGTGGAGGGATGAGTGTTTGATCATTGTGAGATTGTAACTCAAACATGAAAGCTTGTAACTATCTCACGGTGATTCAATAAAATAAAAAAAAAGAAATGGGTGAAATCCAAAATATAATCTGCTGAAAATGTTGATATGTGGACTTTGTGACTGAAATCTCCAGGATTTCTCGGGGGTTGGGATGGGATACTCCCCCCCCACCTCCCTGTACCTCCAGAAGCCTCAGCAGTCACATCCACGCCCCAAAGCTGCCACCCAGTTGAAAAGCTACTCCATCCTTACCGTCCTGATAAAAATACCGAATGCCCTGAACAAACACCATGACCTCTTAGCACCTGTACTGCAAACCATAATGCACAAAAGAAAAAGGAGAGAGAGAGAGAGCAAGAAGGAAAGTGTCTCCCTTAGAGGGAGGCTGGGGTAGGGGGTGGGGGATTGGAGAATGGTGGTGGGGAGACGGGGACATTGGTGGTGGGAAACATGCACTGGTGGAGGGATGGGTGCTGGATCATTGTGTGACTGAAACCCAATTATAAACAGCTTTGTAATGGTCTATCTCACAGATATCCAATTTAAAAAAAATTTTAAAGTAATGTGGAGTCCATCCCCAGTTCAATCACCATAATCGTGGCTGAATAAATTGCAGTACTCCTACATTTAAAAAAAGAAAAGAAATGGATGAAATCAGGGGGCTGGAGCAATAGTACAGTGGAGAGGGTGATAGCCTTGTACGCAGCCAACGTGGGTTTGATCCCAGCACTCCGTACAGTCCCCCAATCACTGCCAGGAGTGACCCCTGAGTGTGGAGCTAGGAGTGAGCTCTGAGAACCACCATCTATGGCCCCCCAAACTGAAAGAAAAAAGAAAGAAATGGATGAAATTTGGCCCTGAATTTCGAAGAAGGATGGCAGGGTCTTTGATGTGGCTTAAAAAATGTTGATGATGGGGTTTGGAGCGATAGCACAATGAGTAGGGCCTTGCACGTGGCTGACCCGGGTTCAATTCCCAGCATCCCATATGGTTCCCTAAGCACCGCCAAGAGTAATTCCTGAGTGTAGAGCCAGGAATAAGCCCTGTGCATTGCTGTGTGTGACCCCAAAAGCAAAAAATAATAAATAAATGTAAAAAAAATGGATGATGATGACGATGACAAATGAAGAAATAATAATGGGGCCAGTGGTCTCAACCACTTCCAAAATTCCTTTGGAACAAGAGGCCACAAAATGGACTCATTTCCATTCAGTCTGGTCTTGTTCTTGTGGACACTGCTCTTCACCGCAGGCCAGCAAGTCTTGCCCTCGTCCCTCTGCTTCCTAACCTTCAGATGCCCCTTGATTTCCTCAAAACTTAGTTGTGTCCTCTGTCAATTGGCAGTGACAGACCCGACCACCCAAAAATGACGATTAGTTGAGATGATATATGGAAAGTGTTGAACACCATGACCAACACATGTTATCAGTAATTATTACAAGCATGTAGATGGGTGTGTCTGCAAATGCACAGAGCATGCAAACTTTTTTTTTTTGACCAAATGAATCAACTAGGCAACATCTGATAGCCTAGTTCTCCCTCTTGGAGAACCTGGCAAGCTACCGAGAGTTGCCTGCCCGAACAGGGAAGAGCCCAGAAAGCTCCCTGTGGTGTATTCATATGCCAAATACAATAACAATGATGGGTCTCATTCCCCTGACCCTGAAGAGCTTCTAATGCAGCACCATTGGGAAGGACGAGTAAAGAGAGGCTGCTAAAGTCTCAGGGCTAGGATGAATGGAGATGTTACGGGGCCCACTCGAGCAAGTCGATGAACAGTGGGATGACAGTGATACAGTGATACAGTGAATCAATTTGACTAATTTATTGGAGCATCTGGAGGAGAGAATCAATGCACTGACTCATTGATCCGTAGGGCCTGTCTGGGCTATGGTGGTGGAGGGACGACCCTGAGCTCAGTGGGAAAGAGTGCCCTGATGGGTCAGTGATGTCTGCCGTGGGCACGGAAGCAGAGACTGGAGATGCGCCATCGTGTGCTGGTTTAACAGACTCTACGGTAGCTTTTGACTCATTTGCACTAAGGGAAGGTTTTCAGTGACATTGAGCCCCTCGTGCTATTTTCTTGCAATACTTCTCAGAGTAAAACAACTCTCCTGATGCTTTGTTGAGGATCAACTCCAGGACAAGGCTTGTCCTCCGGGCCAGGTGTGCAGAGGTGAGGAAATCATCTCTTCTCACCGTCAGGTGCTCAGGGGCCGGAGAGACACACAAGGAAATGGGAACACACGTGGGGGAAGAAAGTGGCCCCGTGTAGAATCTGTTGGCCCCGGCGGGGCCCCGTTGTCTGCCTCTTACTTCCTCCATCTCTGTCGTTCATTCTCTGGCTCTGGCTCTCTCCCTGCCCTTTGCCCTTCTCTTCTCTTCAGACTCTTTCTCCAAGCATTGGTGGGGAGTTTGTTGGGGTCTCTTGTTCCCTTTGTCTGCCCATCAGTCTCAGTGAACCCTTATCTAAGTCTAAGTCTACTTTATTTATTTACTTATTTATTTGTTTTTTGGGTCACACCCGGCGATGCTCAAGGGTTACTCCTGGCTCTGCACTCAGGAATTACTCCTGGTGGTGCTCGGGGGACCCTACGGGATGCTGGGGATTGAATCCAGGTTGGCCGCAAACAAGGCAAATGCACTCCCCGCTGGACTATCGCTCTAACCCCTCTAAGTCTACTTTAAACATACCATATGGCTTGACTTCAAGGAAAATCTGATTTTCCTAGAGGGTGCCTGGGTGCCTTGAGGGACGCCTCCTTGGGTTCTCATGAGATGTGTTCTTGCCCTTCCAGCTCCTGCAGGACTGTCTGAGGCTTAGCATCTGCATATGCTTGTTCTCATCATCATGTGGCAGCCTTGGCTCCTCTTTGCCACCAGTGATCTCGTGTGTCAATCACGGGGCACGCCGTGGAAATGTGGGTGGGCCCTGACTGGACAGGACCTGGGTCTCTGCTTTTCAGACCAAGTATCCAGGGGAAGTTGGTTCTTCAGAGTCACCCTGGGAGTTCCCAGGATATTTCTAGATGTGAACCCTGGAGCCACACAGGTTTGCCCTGCAGGAGTCTACTTATCTGTAGAATCTTTTTTTTAATTTTTATAAATGTAAGTTGTCCTTCAGATCTTGCATCTGTGGGTTCCCACACACCCAATAGCTCCTGGACCTTGGTAGCCTGAATCTGCACACAAGTCCCTGTAAGACTGATTCTAAGGGGCTGGAGCGATAGCACAGTGGGTAGGATGTTTGCCTTTCACGCAGCCAACCCGGGTTCGATTCCCAGCATCCCATAAGGTCCCCCAAGCACCACCAGGAGTAATTCCTGAGTGCAGAGCCAGAAGTAACCTCTGAGCATCGCCAAATGTGGCCCAAAAATATTATAATAATAATAATATCAAAATTATCGTAAGTCTTGATTTCTCAATAAAACCAGCTGATTAATTTGTTTTTGTTTTTTGGGTCACACCCAGCAATGGACAGGACTCACTCCTGGCTTTGTACTCAGGAATTACTCCTGGAAATGCTCAGGGGACCATATGGGAATGTGGGAATCAAACCCAGGTCGGCCGCATACAAGGCAAACACCTTACCTGCTGTGCTATCGCTCCGGCCCCAACAGCTGATTAATTTTTATAAAAAGAGACTGACTCTAAGGGACCTGGACACCCATGGGTGCAAGCCACAGGGGTGCTGCAGCCAGTCCCTGCACACTCATAGCTAAGTTTGGGGGAGGCAAATGTTCTGTGCATATTTTAATGAGGGGAGGTGGGTCCCTGACCCCTGTGGTTCTCCAGAGTCAACTGCAGATGCATATATAAACACATCCGTATCTGCATGACTCATATATGTTTATGTATGCATCTACTCTTTCTCTGGAGAATCCCGACTTTCCAAATATACTATTGCTCTGACCCCTTCAGCTGGACTGCCAGAAGGGCCCTAGGAGGCCTCTGGCTTGTGCACTGCCTCCTGGCCCTCCACTAAGTTCCCTGCTCTTGGATGAACCCGCTGCAGTGCAGACACCCAGTGCTCCCTGTCCCCGGAAAAGACTCGACGACGTGCGGTGGGTGGGGACGCTGGCCTGGCTCAGGACTCGCAGGCAGAGCAGGTGGCCAAGTCCGACAGGCCACAGGTCTGGTGATCTCCTCGGTCTGGTCTCTGCACTTCTGTGCATATTCCTGAGCAGGACAATTCCAGGCCTGAGAGAGAGTGATTCACTCCAGAAAGCCACGCCACGAAGGTTCCTCTCTGGGAGAGACAGATGAATCTCAATTTTTTTTTTTCCTTTTTGGCTCACACCCGGCGAATCTCAGGGGTGACTCCTGGCTCTGCACTCAGGAATGACTCCTGGCGGTGCTCAGGGACCCTCTGGGATGCTGGGAATCGAACCCGGGTCAGCCGCGTGCAAGGCAAATGCCCTCCCCGCTGTGTTCTCGCTCCACCCCAACAGATGACTCTCTAAGTGAGCATGTGTAGGGCACAAAGCATCACAGGAACTTTCAAGTCACAGAGCAGCCTTGGGAGGAGGACTCAGGTGCCGTGGCGGCGATTGGCCGGAGCCTCGGGCTCCCTTTAAAACCCGGGAGCGGTGATGTCAAGCACCCGCTTGAGCACCACGTCAAGCACCATGTCAAGCACCATGATGAGGTCATCGTGGCTGAGCGCGGCACCCTGATGGCATTTGTTTCCGGAAGGTGCGAGCCCAGTGTCTGTTCTATTTGTTTGTTTGTTGTTTTGGCCACACCCGGGGGTGCTCAGGGCTCACTCCTGCCTCTGCACTGAGGTCTTAGGCCTGGCTATGCTCCAGGGGCCTTTGGGGGTGCCGGGAATCAAACCCAGGTTGGCCGCGTGCAAAGCCAACATCCTCCCCTCCGTACTATTGACCTGGCCCCAAACAACCCCGGGATTTCTGTTTTATTATTTATGTACTTGAGTTACCAGCAGGGCCTCCCAGGCCTCCCCTGCCGTAAACAGTGCTGGAACGGGGGTCCTTGGGGGTCCTTGGCCGATCTGCAGGAAACGGGGGACGAGGGGATGTCCGCTTCCAGGCAAGGCGGGGGAGGGAGTCAGGGACGCGTTGGCGCTGCCTGCCGGTATCCGTTGCACGTGGCGATCTGCGTTTCTGGCTGGCTGATCTGCGCCGGGCGCCAGCTGCCTATCTGCAGAGACAGGGACCATTTCTGGCTGTCAAAGGTGACAGCCGAGCAGAAAATGGTGACTGTCAAGGATTGGCAGCTCTTTGAAGACGGAGAAAGACTTAAAGTCATTTCTTACGGTCCTATATTCCTGTCATCCCTGTTCCCCCAAGCCTGCGAGATTAAACCCGTTTCCCATGCGCCCCCCCCCACCCCCGCCTACGTGGAACTTTAAACGTCTGTGGCAAAAATGCATTATTGTCTGTGATCTGGGTTCTACTGAGTTGTGTTTTTTTTTCTTAAGAGCTATTAATGGTGTTCAAAATGATGATTTCAGTGCTTAGATTAAGTTCTCAGAACCATCAGTGATGAAAGTGACAGTCTGCCAATTTACCGATGAGGGTCCAGAGGTCCCGGAAGGCAAAGGATGGGTGCCTGTCTGTCAGGCAGGGTCTGTGGCGGGCAGGTGGAGGTGGGAGGAGGCCCCAATCTACTCACCCTCATGGAATTTCCTCGTTAGGACAGACTGCAGAGATGCGGTGTTGGGGAGGGGGCTGTTCCAAGCATGACCACCTACGCCCGGTAGACTCAGAAATCAGGTCCCCCTGCCTTGACCCTGTAGGATGAGGCTCTGACGGGAAGGGGGTGCACCCCGCTGGAACCCACAAGCTCAGGAAGAAGCAAACCCACCGGCTTGCCGTTCCAAGCTGCACAACCCTCCATGGTCAGGCGGAGCTTTCAGGACAAAACCACAGTGCAGGTTGGGGGGTGGGGCCACGACACACACCAATGCATCTGGGTCGGTCCTGCGAAAGCCCTTTCTGGGGGACACTTTGGCAGCCCCGGTCCGTGGAAGCACCTTCAGTGGTCGGGATGAAGCCGAGAGAGGAAGACTGGAGAAACTCAGTAGGAAACAAAGGTCCGAGTCAAGAATGAAAAGACCCCGGAGGCGGGGGTGGGATAGGGGAGATATTGGGGGTGGGAAGTGTGCACAGGTGGAGGGGGGGTGCTGGAACACTGTCTGACTGAAACCCGATCACAAGAGCTTTGTAACGATATCTCACGGTGATTCGATTAAAAAATTTTAAATAAATAAAATAAAAGCAATACAAATTTTAAAAGGAAAGAAAAGAATGAAAAGACCCCTGGGAATGAGGTGCGGTGGGAGAAGAGGTAGAATGGGCTTGGTTCTAAGATTTCTAAGATTTCCAAGATCGTGTGCTTTGAAAAAGTAACTTAGGGGCTGGAGCGAGAGCACAGCGGGGAGGGCGTTTGCCTTGCATGCAAATCGACCCCGGTTCGATTCCCAGCATCCCATAGGGTCCCCCGAGCACCGCCAGGAGTGATTCCTGAGTGCATGAGCCAGGAGGAACCCCTGAGCATCGCCAGGTGTGACCCAAAAAAGCAAAGAAAAAGGAATTTAATGGCTCTTGATTGAAGCGACCTTGGTTCCTCAGACTGTGTAGATGTCAGGCAACCTGCCTCCTTCCACTGCTCACCCCCCGTGAGCTAGCTCAAACACCCACAGACGTGCATGCATTCAGGCAAGCACACACGTGCACACGCCATGATTTACTTGATTACACACATCCATTGTTCACACTCTCATTTTCGGCAGAGAGCTCACTGGAGAAGCCCACGATTCAGGGGCCGGGGTGGCACCGTGGTCCCGGGAGGTGGAGCTCCCTGGACAGGACATCCCGGGCCAGTTGCTGTCATTCACTGCACCGCTTTCTGCGGAGCTCGGCCGTGTGCAAACAGCGACTTCCGGTTCGAGATCTCACTGATGGGTGGGGTCTGCACTGAAGGGTGGGGTCTGTAATGATGGGTTGGGTCTGCACTGATGGGTGGGGTCTGCACTGATGGGTGGGGTCTGCACCAGGGCCGAGTCCTTGCTGCAGACACTCCTGGAAGAATCTGTTGTGAAGGGGAGAAACCTTCCAAGGAAAGGTGCACTGAGGGGCAGAGCCTTCAAATGCCTGTGCCAGCTGCCTTCTGACACAGCTGGAAGGGTGAGGTGCAGAAAAGGGCCCCCGAGCCGTTTTCTCCTTCCCTCCTTCCCTCCTTCCCTCCTTCCCTCCCTCCCTCCTTTCCTTTTTCCCTCCTTCCCTCCCTCCCTCCTTTCCTCCTTCCCTCCTTTCCTCCTTCCCTCCTTCCCTCCTTTCCTCCTTCTCTCCTTTCCTCCTTCCCTCCTTCTCTCCTTCTCTCCTTCTCTCCTTCCCTCCTTTCCTCCTTCCCTCCTTCTCTCCTTTCCTCCTTCCCTCCTTCCCTCCTTTCCTCCTCCCTCCTTTCCTCCTTCCTCCTTCCCTCCTTTCCTCCTTCTCTCCTTCCCTCTTCCCTCCCTCCCTCCTTCTCTCCTTCTCTCCTTCCCTCCTTCCCTCCTTCTCTCCTTCCCTCCTTTCCTCCTTCCCTCCTTTCCTCCTTTCCTCCTCTCCCCAGATCAACCCGTTTGACCCATGCCTACATCATCAGCTACTCTCTCCGCACATCCCTGGCCAGATAAGGTTTTCTCCAGAATTCCCCATGACTTTTCCTGCAACCTCTCTTCTTTCCAGAAGAGAAGGGGGTTTTCCATTTTATTATGTTTTATTTTTGTTGTTTTTTTTTTTGAGGGGGGAGGCACACCACACCTGGCAGTGCTCAGGCCTTATTCCTGGCTCTGAGCTCAGGGATAACACCATGGGTGTGTGTGTAGGGGGGGGGGGGGTGCCAGGGATTAAGCCCAGCTTGGCTGTGCGCAAGGCAAGCACCCTACCCGCTGAACTCTATCACTCTGGCTCAGGAGTCCTTCCTTTTAAAGAATATACGACAGGAAGCAAAAAAAAAAAAAAAAAAAGCAGCCAGAACTATAGAGAAAAGGAGTTGAGCGATGCATATTATACACAGGTTAACTTTAGCTCATCTAAGGATCAAAATTGAAAACAAATTGGTCTAAATTGCAGCAAGATTGCTCTCTGGTTTTCGGGCTTGTGGGAACACGGAATTCCTTTCCGGGAGGCCTGGAGGGAATTGGCTGCATCGGCCGAGCTGGCCAGTGCAATCACAACAGCTTGGGGGTGGCCAGGGAGAGGTGGACGCCACGCACCCCGATAGCCTGACCCGCATCCCGTGTTTCTGCAGCCCCGACCTGCAGGAGGGTGGGGCGGTGGTGCAGAGGCGCCAGTCCAAGGGTAGAGGCACCCAAACGCCCCGGGTCTGACGGAGGAGGCGAGGTCAGCAAGCACCCTGCACAAAGAACTGATTCCTGGCGTTGGCGAAGTCCAGCTGGCCATCTGCTCCCCTGCCCCCACTGGGCGGGCGATCGCTAAAGAAATTGCCACTGCCACCGAGAGAAGTTGGCGGGGCGCGAATATTTCCCCCAACTCTTACTTAAAACATGGGCAACTTTCCTCTGACTAGGAATATGACTGGGGCCCGGCCACCTCTCTCTCTCTCTCTCTTTGTCGTCTGCGAAAATTAACTCTGTCTGCAGGGGCTGCAATCACCGCCCCAAACCTCAAGTGTGGGCTCTTCCTCCACACTGACAAAAATAACAGTTAATTAGGCCCGCAACACCCAGAGGAAAGTGAACTTACACCGCCAATCGCGGGGCGGCATGAGGAACGTTGCCATGGCAACCGGCATTTACAGCGCTTCAGTTTTAATATATCAAAGGCTCGGGATAATTTCCCAGTGAGAATCCGCGAGGGTAGATGCCCCCCGCCCCCCAGCTCATTCTTTCTGCCAGCCTTTTGCCAGTATGAGAGCACTGATCTTGTGGCAACAGGTCTGAGGGGTAGGGGAGCTGCATGGGAGCCAGACAACGGGCCAGGCGCCCCTGAAGAGTGGGGTGAGTCGGGGCTGTGGAAGGGCTCAGGCAGGACGTGTGAGAGAGGGGCCTCCCGCCCCCGTTCCAGGTGGACTCTCCTCTCCGTGAGCTTTTCTCCCTCCCTCTTTCCTTCCTTCCTTCCTTCTTTTCTTCCTTCCTTCCTTCCTTCCTTCCTTCCTTCCTTCCTTCCTTCTTCCCTTCCTTCCTTCCTCCCTCCCTCCCTCCCTCTCTCCCTTCCTTCCTTCCTTCCTTCCTTCCTTCCTTCCTTCCTTCCTTCCTTCCTTCCTTCCTTCCTTCCTTCTTTCCTTCCTTCGTACCTTCCTTCCTTCCTTCCTTCCTACCCTCCTTCCTTCCTTCCTTCCTTCCTACCCTCCTTCCTTCCTCCCTCCCTCCCTCCCTTCCTTCCTTCCTTCCTTCCTTCTTTCCTTCCTTTCTTCCTTCTTTCCTTCCTTCTTTTCTTCCTTCCTCCTTCCTTTTTTCCCATGTGTTTTCTTTTCCTTCCTTTCTCCCTTCCTTCATTCCTCCTTCTCCCTCCATCCCTCCTCCCTCCCTCTCCCCCTTCCAGCTGCTCGCCTTCCTTCCTTTCTTTCTACCTTTCTCATTCCTTATTTCTCATGTGTTTTCTTTTCCTTCCTGCCCTCCTACTTTCCTTCCTTCCTCCCTCTCTCCCTCCCTCCTTCGTCCCTTCCTTCCTCCTTCCCTCCCTCCTTTCCTTTTCCTTCACCTTCTCTTGCTTCCTTCCCTCCTTCCCCCTTTCCCTCATTTATTCCTTTCCATCCATCCTTCATTCCTCCCCTCCTTCCTTCTTTCATTGAGGGTTTTCTCTGTCCCAGGCACCTACCTAAGGTAATAAGAAGCATCATCTCATTTATTCTTCATGACAGCAATGTTAAGATAAACGTTATTCTTATTTTATAAATGAGGACACTGAGATTAAGACAGATTAGTGCTCTAATCACACTGTAAACTGTAGAGCCTGGCTTTGCCTGCAAACCCAGAGAGAGGAGCTTTCTGCTCCTCTGTACTATTGAACTCCCCCTCCTCCACCTCTCTCGCCAGAAGCAGGGGTATTCATCATCATCATCAATCTTCCTCACCACCACGTATCAGTCAGCTCTTACTACCTCGCAAGCGTCCACATGCCCAGTGGTGTGCCATGCTCAGCATCAAGCCCAGGGGAAGGAAACTCGGATCCTCCTGAGCTGACCTGAGGGGCAGCAGCGTCCCAAAGGAAGTTGTTGTACTCACTGTGACGGCGAAGCCACTGAAGTTCACTTCAGAGAAGGCCTGTGCCATGCCTGCTGTTCTCTTCTTGGTCAAAGAGAATGGCATGGTGGAGCGCCAAGTCAGGACCTTGCAACCTTGCCTTTCTGTGAGTGGAGTTGTGAAGAGTCAGGGCAGGATATTTATCCAGTGAGGTGTGACGTATTGAAGCTCAGAAGGTCTTTCCACAGTTACTGCCACCATCACCTTTACCACCATTACTGGCCTCAACATTGTTATCACCATATCAGCAACATTAGTTTAAATTTAATTTGTTTTGGGGTCATATGCAGTGGTGCTCAGGCCTACTTCTGGCTCTCTGCTCATGGATCACTCCTGGCGGGACTCGGGGGACCATAGGGGATGCCAAGCTGCAAGGCAAGAGCCCTGTCCTGCCGTCCTACTGCTCCAGCCCCTCAACATCATCTTTGTCATCATCTTCGTCACCCTCACATGCAGCAGCAGCAATGTCCTTATCACCACTGTCATTACTGTTGTGATCAGCCCATAATGTTTCATAGCGCATCATATTTTAACCTTCATCTTCACCGTGATCACCTTCACCTACCACACCACAGGATCTCCAGCAGTGGAATCGCCTTATTTGCACCATCAGAATCGGACACAAGCACCATGATCACCATCACTTTTTCACCACCAGCATCATCAGCATCACCATCATGCATAATGGTCATCACTTTTTCACCATCAGCAACATCACGATCGTTATCATCATTAACGTCATCGTTATCATCACCATTGTTATCATCACCTGTCACCATCAGCACCACAGTCACCATCACCCTCAGCATCATCTGTATCATCACCATCATTATCACCTCTCACCATCAGCACCACAGTCACCATCACCCTCAGCATCATCTGTATCATCACCATCATTATCTCCTCTCACCCTCAGCATCATCTGTATCACCATCATTATCTCCTCTCACCATCAGCACCACAGTCACCATCACCCTCAGCATCATCTGTATCATCACCATCATTATCACCAGTCACCATCAGCACCACAGTCACCATCACCCTCAGCATCATCTATATCATCACCATCATTATCTCCTCTCACCCTCAGCATCATCTGTATCACCATCATTATCTCCTCTCACCATCAGCATCACGGTCATCACCTCCAGCAGCATCATATAGAATCATTATCATCGCCACCATCTTTATGAGCATCACTACTATAATCAACACCATCTTCATTACCATCATTATCCTCATCACCACTACCATCATCATCCTCATCTCTGTGTTGTCCTGTCCCACGGGACCAGTAATTCAGGATTTCGAGGAGGAGCTGCCTGAAAAAGTCATGGGCGAGAGAGAAGAAAGAGACCAAGCAAGGGAGTGTTGTCAAGGTCTCGTTTATTGAAGTCAGAAGCACAAAATATATAGGCTGTAGGGCAGGCCGGAACAGGGGTCCGGAGGGGGTCACGAGGGGTATTTGCGTAAGGGGACTTGACGGGACGGAGCATGATTTGTCTGTGCTTTTTTGTCCCCAGCACAGGATGTCTGTCTCTGTAACAGTTCGACTATTATCTTGTGACGCATATATTTTCATAATATCCTGGTGGTTAACCTTTGTTTAGGGAACGGCCAAGTTCTCTTTCCTAAGGTTTCGGCCCCCAACACTGTGTTGTAGGTCTCTCTTTCCCCTGATCCATGTTTAAGTTCTAAGTGATTAATAGTGCTAGTTTTTCAACAGGATACAATTTTTCCATAAATTGTTAAATTTTTTTTAAATTTTATTTTTCATCAAGTTCGTTCACAGCAGTTGATTGCATTCACTATTTCAACACCAACCCTGCCACCATTACACCTTCCCATCACCATTATTTCAAATTTTCCCACCACCACTCAAGCCTGCCCCATTGGCAGATGCTAAATAACTTAGTTTGGATTGCTTGTTATGAATAGTATGAGAATTCTAAAATTTTAAGTAATTTTAAATAATTCTTTTAAAAAAATTTTTTGGTTAGTGAATCACCGTGAGGTACAGTTACACACTTATGAACTTTGGTGTTTGCATTTCAGTCATACAGTGATCATTTACCCATCCCTCCACCAGTGCCCATTCTCCTCCACCCATGTTCCCAGTTAAATAATTCTTTTTTTTGGGAGGGGGGTCACACCTGGCGATGCACAGGGGTTACTCCTGGCTCTGCACTCAGGAATTACTCCTGGCGGTGCTCAGGGGACCATATGGGATGCTGGGATTTGAACCCGGGTTGGCCGAGTGCAAGGCAAACGCCCTACCCACTGTGCTATCGTTCCAGCCCCCCAGTTAAATAATTCTTAAATAGCCATCTCTGCAGTGAGCTGCTCTCTTCTGAGATCCGTTTGTGAGTCTTTGGATCACTGCCGTTAATGAGCTTACACGGGACCTGGTGGTAACTTGTGGACGTGACGGCCAGGACACCGGAAGGGTAGCAAGAGGGGAAGGGGTGGCCGTTGTCGGCTCCTTGAGGCCTGGCCTGGAGTTTTCAGACGTTGTCCCGAGTTTCTGGGTTTTTCAGCACATTCACTCTCGTACATGGGGGGCTCTGGACGAGCCTGTGAGGATCTGCCATGAGGGTGGTGGTGATCGGGTTCTGGAGGTTTGTGCCACTGGGGCTCACTGGGGGCGGGTGGAGAGAGGAAACCTCCTCCCGTCTGAGGCTCCCTGGTGAAATCAGCCTGCACAAACTAGGTCTGGAGACATCCCTGCAGCGAGCTGCCCTCTTCCGGGATGCATATGTGAGTCCATAAAGATTTTTAAGGGGGGCCGGAGCGATAGCACAGCGGGTAGGGCGTTTGCCTTGCTAGCGGCCGACCCGGGTTCGATCCCCGGCATCCCATATGGTCCCCCAAGCACTGCCAGGAGTAATTCCTGAGTGCAAAGCCAGGAGTAACCCCTGAGCATCGCTGGGTGTGACCCAAAAAGCAAAAAAAAAAAAAAAGATTTTTAAGGGGGGCTGGAGCAATAGCACAGCGGGTAGGGCGTTTGCCTTGCACACGACTGACCAGGGTTGATTCCCAGCATCCCATAGGGTGCCCCGAGCACTGCCTGGAGTAATTCCTGAGGGCAGAGCCAGTAGTCACCCCTGAGCATCGCCGGGTGTGAGCCCAAAAAAAGCAGAAATAAATAAATAATATTTTTAAGGAAGATCTTGATATCTTAGCATATCACAATTTTAAAAAGTCACGGTGACTGCAGTTCAACAGTATTTTATTTCTTCGGAATTACAATGTAGTTTACTTTATGCAACTCGATGCCTAGCTTTTCAGAGAGGGGCCCAAAGCCTTGACCAGACACCAAAGCTTTGCTTTGTAGTGAAGTACTTAAGGCCCCTTGGTCTTTCTGTCTTGCCCTTGCAGGAGATCTCAACTCGTGCCAATTCCAGCCGCACCCCTTGCTGAGAACATTCTAGTTGAGACGTCTCTGCCCGTTTCATCTGTGCACCCAAGTGACGTACGCAGCGCTGAAAGCCGGCTGTTCCCTAGTCATCCCTCGAGGAAATGAGGTGTTTGTGAAATTGTGACCATACCAATTTGTGAACCTAATGAGTGAGGAGCAGTCAATTTCACTTGGAGAAAACTCCGAAAATACAAGAAACTAGACTCATTTTTCTAAAAAAAAGAAAAGAGGAAAAAAGACATTTTCATTTTGTCTTGGCTGCCTTCAATAGGCTGAGAACACTTCATTCACCCCAAATCAGGAAAAAGCAAACTCCGGGACTATGAAATAGAGGGAAAGTGCAGAGTTAATTCCTTTTTTGGCTTCCACCAGGTGCGCTAAGCCGGGCAGAGGCGGCTTGTTAGATCTCTTTAGCAAACAGACCAAGGTGAATGGTGCTGAAAGCCGTCTGTCTGTGTGTCTGAACGGCAAAGTGTCTATAAAACGCTTTTAGGTCTGCATAAACCTTTCTGCGGGGTCTGTTTCCATGCTGCTGTTGCTGGAGCAAATGTTTATCGGCCCTTTTTGCCCCAGATGCTGTCCTTGTCCACTGTTTCGAGGAACTGGCACACTACCTGGCCCAGGTACGTGAGTACACAAGTACCCTGAATCAACTCGTGAGGATCCGGGGCGGGGCCGGCCCCAGCTGTGGCCAGCTCCCGGGGCTCGTGGAGTCTGACCCTCGTGGTTTGCCCATCTCGGGCAGCAGGCGGGGGAGAGAGGTGAGGCGCTCAGGGCAGGAGCGGAAAAAGGAACAGATGAAAAGGCCATCTTTGTTGCGGTGACGCATTGGCACCCGGCGAGTATTTGTTTTCGCTCATGCAATGTGAAAGTGCTAATGGGATTAGCCTTTTGTGATGAATACTAATATGAGAGGGAAACAAACGCTAATATGCGATGTGGAATTGCTAACGAAGGAGAAAATCGCTAATAAAATTCAATGAACCTCAGTGACAAATGCTGCCAACCTCCCTGTGGTCGTGGTTGAGCTGGTGCTGTCACCCCACAGAGGAAAAGACGGGGGGGGGGGGCGGGGGGCGAGCGGGCAGGGAACAGGGACAGCCCGGAAGCAGATGTGGGAGGAACATGGCATGGTGTGGCGTGGTGGTGCCTGGACATTGGCTGCTGTCTCCTGCCTCGGCTGTGAAGGTGGGACTGAGACCTCCCAGGGAGGCCAGCGGCCGGGTCCAGCCAGGAAAGTCTCCGAGAAGCAAGTGAGAACATGTCCCTTTCCACCTGGGTGGCCGCCGACCTTGGCGCTTCTTGGCCAAGGTCTCCACTGCCCGGCCTCTTGCCCACTGCGGGCAACTGCTCAGGCAGGGAGCAAGTGGCATCTGGGACCAGGCAGATGTTACTGGCCTCTTCCCCCTCCTCCCCCTTCCCTCCCCTTCCCCCTCTCCCTCCCTCTCCTCCGCCTCCTCCCTCTCTTCTCTCTCTTCTCTCTCCACTGCCTTCTATGTCCCCTTGAACGCAGATCCCACATATGCCACCCCTATCGCCTTCCACTTTGTTGATGGCAGGAGAGGGTTTCAAGAAAGAGTTCATTCGTTAAAAATTTTTTTCTTGGGGCTGGAGCAATAGCACAGCAGGTAGGGCGTTTGCCTTGCACGCGGCCGACCCGAGTTCGATTCCCAGCATCCCATATGGTGCCCTGAGCACCGCCAGGGGTAATTCCTGAGTGCAGAGCCAGAAGTAACCCCTGTGCATCGCAGGGTGTGACCCCAAAAAAAAGCAAAAAAAAAAATTTTTTTTCTTTTATTTTTTTAATAAGATACCACCATTTGGGACTGGAGCGATAGCACAGCGGATAGGGCATTTGCTTTGCATGCAGCCGACCCAGGTTCGATCCCTCCGTCCTTCTCAGAGAGCCCTGCAAACTACCGAGAAACCCTCCCCTCCCCGCACAGCAGAGCCTGGCAAGCTCCCCGTGGTGTATTCGATATGCCTAAAACACTAGCAAGTCTCACCGTGACTGGTGCCCGCTCGAGCAGATCGATGAGCAACGGGACGACAGTGTGGCAGTGCAGAGCTACCGCCATCGGAAAGGGCTTCACGGTTGAGTTCTAGGCAGGCTCCAGCACCAGTCCCTCCAGAGCTGTCAGCGTCCCTCCACCAACGTCCCCAGGCTCCTCCCCAGTCCCCAGCCAGCTCAAGGAACTGTCCAGGACTGGCACACTGTAGCGTCTGGTGCTGTGGTTCCTGCTGTTGTGCTGGCGTGAGCCGTGAGTGACCAGAGACAGCTCGGGCTGGGAGGGTGAGTGTATTAGAGGCTCGGCACCGGAGACCCCAAGTCAGAAGAGACTCAGAGCCCCGTTCGCTGAGAGGGCCTCTCGTTCATCCTTAAAGGTGGGCTACAGACGACGTGCTTTCTTATCAGTGAAACAGAAGCTGGGCTGGAGCGATAGCACAGCGGTTGGGCGTTCGCCTTTCACTCGGCCGACCCGTGTTCGATTCCTCCGCCCCTCTCGGAGAGCCCGGCAAGCTACCGAGAGTATCGAGCCCGTATGGCAGAGCCTGCAAGCTCCCCGTGCGTATTGGATATGCCAAAAACAGTAACAACAAGTCTCTCAATGAGAGACGTTACTGGTGCCCGCTCGAGCAAATCGGTGAGCAACGGGATGACAGTGACAGTGACAGAAACAGGAGCTACAGAGGGCGTTGGAGAAAAAACAATTCATGCCTCTTTCCACCTGGCAAGGCCTTCAGGCGCTCCAAGGAGAAACAGCTGGTGTCAGCACCTCTGGCCACTTGCTGCGGCCTTCAGGAGCCGGCTCCCGTGCGCCCCCATCAGTCTGCCGGGCTCACTGCAGTCCCAGAAATCAGAGGGGCTGGTGGGCCCTGCACTCCGTTAATTGGGGTCATAAAAGGAAGGTTTCTCCCTCCCTTCTCTTGTTTAACTTAGGAGGTCAATTTCTTTTTTTTTTTTTTTTGGCTTTTTGGGTAACTCCCAGCGATGCACAGGGAGCAATGCACAGGGGTTACTCCTGGCTCTGCACTCAGGAATCACCCCTGGCGGTGCTCAGGGGACCATATGGGATGCTGGGATTCGAACCCGGGTTGGCCGCGTGCAAGGCAAACGCCCTACCCGCTGTGCTATCGCTCCAGCCCCATTAGGTCAATTTCAGTTTCTCAGTCCCCAACACATCTTCTTAATTTTCATTCGTTTCATAATTCTCATGACATTCGGCTTCTTATTTGTCATTCCACTGCTTTCAGTGTGGATGGCTCTGAAGTTTGGGCATAGCGCTATATTACGTCTCTCCACCATCAGGGTCCCCAAGGCATGGACCGCTACCCCCACCCACCCACCCCCGAATCCTCATGACTTCCCATCTGCTTCTTCTTGCTACCATCCTCAATTTCCTTCTCTCTCTGTCTTCTTCTTCCCGTATTCTGGGGTCAGGGTGACCCAAGAACTCAGTGATTTAAAAAAAAAAAAGTAATTAGGTTCCAGAACCAGCCGCGTAGGTGGTGGTGCACGTGTTTGAACTCCAGTGGGAGATGAAAGGGATTTTTGGTGAGGGGAAAGACTGGATACGTTTCTCCAGGGGACGGAGCAATGAGAGGTGCAAGAGGAGAAAACAGGGAAGGGATGCAAACGTGGTCTGCCCGTCTGCATGCTTTTTCACGTAAAATTAATTATTTAGTTGGTCTGGGAGGGGGGGATCATAACTGGCGGTATTCAAGGTTTATTCCTGGCTCTGTGCTCAGGACCATTCCTGGTGGTACTTGGGGAACTGCATGCAATACTGGAATTGAACCCTGGTTGGCCACCCGAAAGGCGAATGCCCTACCTGCTGTACCATCCCTCTGGCCTCAGTTTCGTATTATCTTGGTCCTTCAGTCTGCAGCATTAAGTGGCATTTTACTTGTAGGAAGGCAGCATCCATCCCTCACCTGTTCTCCCTGGAAAATTGCCATCTTCCTTTTTCTCTGTATCCCCTACTTCCTTTCCCCTTCCCCACCTTATCTATCACTCCCCCTTAGTCTCCCCCATTTCCTACACCACCGTTTCTCTCTCTCCCTCTCTCTCTCTCTCTCCCTCTCTCTCTCCCTCTCCCTCTCTCTCTCCCTCCCTCTCTCTCTCCCTCTCTCTTTCTCTCTCTCTCTCTCTCTCTCTCTCTCTCTCTCTCTCTCTCTCTCTCTCTCTCTCTCTCTCCTCCCACCTTCTTCTCCAAACTCTAGGTCTCCGAGTCTCTTACCCAAGAGTCACTGACTGCAGCGGAACCCAGCAATGATTCTGATAACGGACCTGGGGAATCAGAGCGGAAACTGGGCTCAGCTGCTCCAGAGTTCTGAGCTGAGACCTCACTGCCCTGAGCCTCAGTTTCTCTATCTAGCAAATGGACTGACCGAATAGCCAGCCCTTAATTTGAACTCTAATGACAGCTGTAACTATGTGGTCCCCATGTAACTATCGCAACTTTGACTATAGAGTTGGGTAAAACTTTTAATCACCATGATCCAAAAATGGACATGGTGGGGAAGATGACTGAGAGGGAAAATTGGAAAATTGAAAAGGCCTTACAAAGGTGATATATATATCTGTATGTATATATATATATATATATACATATTTCTATATATCTTTTTTTATCTCGAACACTTTCTCTAATAATACTACCTCATTGTCTTTCTCGGCCTCTCAACTCTGTCGGTTCTGATGCCCTCTTTTTAGAACTAATATTTGGTGACATTCCCTCTACTGGGCAGAAATGAAATTCATAGGTTATGTAACTCCCTTCCACACATAATTTCATCAAAGTTTAATATACTGCGCTAAGTGCATTATGAAGGAGGAAGAAAGAGAAATCCTTTAGAGAAAAGACTCTTTCCATGTGGAACTGCTTGGCCGTGCATAGCAGAGGGGGTGGGCTGGGGGGATCCTCAGGGGTCAGGGGTGTCTCCAGAGACCAACTAACCCCAGTCTGCCATGGAGGATGCTTAAGCTTGACATCCCGGGGAATGTCCGGAACGGCGTTCTTACCTTGCACACGGAGATAAAACCAACAGAAGAGCCGTGTGCCCAAGGACAAATGCTTCCCTTAAGCATAAAGAATTAAAAATTGGGTCAGGCTCCGAAATAACCTCTTCCCCCAAGCAGTCTGTCTTAAGGCAAGACCAACCAACCACTTAGAACATTAGCTGGCACCCCACCCCTCCCCCCCGCCGCCTCCCCGCCCCGCCCAACTCTGCAGCTGAAACCACAGCGCCAGAGAGTGGCTTTTGCCCTACAGCCAAGGGCTGGACACCTCAGGGCCCCATCCCATTCCTTCTCTTAGGGTCTTGAAGCTCCATTTTGTCCCCTCTCCACTAGAATTTGCAGCCCCGACATTCTATATATCAGTCACTGGGTTTGGTCTTTTTCTCCCGATCACGTGTGAATTTGCTTGCTCAGCCCGAGAAAAGCCCAGGCACCTTCCTGACCCGATGGAATTGTCATCCGAGGGGGAGGGGGGCTTCTAAAATGGGAACGTGTGCTGGAGAAAGGCTGAGAAAAGAAGAAAGTGTGACTGGGAAGATGGCGGGACTGTTCCCGTCCTTCCCTCCAACCCTTGGGACGCTCATGATGCCCCAGGAACAAAGCAAACTGTGGCCACAAACCATGGCTTGGCCTGTGCCCATGGCACTGAAGTGGGTTGCACAGTAGAAAAGGAAAAATTAAAAAAACAAGAAGAGAGTTATATTCTAAGACAATGCAAAAGCAATAGAGACTGGGGAAATGGCGCTGAGATTAGAGGGGAAAATGGAGTTTCTTCCTTTCTTCCTTTCTTTCTTTCTTTCTTTCTTTCTTTCTTTCTTTCTTTCTTTCTTTCTTTCTTTCTTCCTTTCTTTCTTTCTCTCTTTCTCTTTCTCTCTTTCTCTTTCTCCCTTTCTCTCTTTCTTTCTCTTTCTCTCTTTCTTTCTCTTTCTTTCTCTCTTTCTTCCTTCCTTTCTTTCTTCTTTCTTTCTTTCTTTCTTTCTTTCTTTCTTTCTTTCTTTCTTTCTTTCTTTCTTTCTTTCTTTCTTTCTTTCTTTCTTTTTTCTTTCTTATTAAATCACCGTGAGATACAGTTACAAGCTTTCATGTTTAAGTTTCAATCACACCATGATCGAGCACCCATCCCTCCACCAGTGCACATTCTCCACCACCAATGTCCCCAGTATCCCCACCCATCCCAACCCTCCCCCTGCCTCCATGGCAGACAATTTACCCCCTACTCTCTCTCTCTCTCCTTTTGGGTATTATGGTTTGCAGTACAGATACTGAGAGGCCATCATGTTTGGTCCTTTATTAGGACACATCAGCACACATCTCCCATCCCGAACGATCCCTCCAACCATCCTTGACTTAGTGATCCCTTCTCTATTCCAGCTGCCTTCTCCCCCAGCTCATGAGGCAGGCTACCAACCATGGAGCCATCTTCCTGGCCCCTATGTCTACTGTCCTTGAGTGTCAATTTCATGTTAGGAAAATAGAGTTTCGACATAATGTTTTCCTTGATTTGCATGTCCAGAGACACCTCAGAAAGTCAACCCGACGGTGGGGTCATTCTTCATGGGCTGAAGGTGCCTTCCTCATTGCAGGCTTTTCCCTAGTGTCAGGTGAGTGGCTGAAGACTCTCTGAGGGTGACAGAACCCGGGCAATAGACTTAGAAAGGAGGATTCCAGGGTTCCAGGGTTCCAGGGTTCCAGGTGGCGCTGGAACCCAGAGGTTGAAAAGAGAGCTTTGCCCAGGATCCTCAAATTCTCCACACCACTCCAACTTCCTTTTTTTTTTTTTTTTTTTTTTTGCTTTTTGGGCCACACCCAGCGATGCTCAGGGGTTACTCCTGGCTCTGCACTCAGGAATTACTCCTGGCGATGCTTGGGGGACCATATGGGATGCTGGGGATCGAACCCGGGTCAGCCGCATGCAAGGCAAATGCCCTACCCGCTGTGCTATCACTAACTTCTTTCCTTTTGAACCCCCACATTTTACCAGCTAGCCAGAGTGCCCCACCCCTGCAACAACCCAAAGCACCCCCTCCCCTCAAATGCCTCCCGGGAGGTGGAATCTCCCACAGGGTGACCCTCAAATGCCTCCCGGGAGGTGGAATCTCCCACAGGGTGACCACAACGGTCTTTCCATCAAAAAACAACAGGCGCCAACCATGCAGTTGCTGATGGGTGTGTGTGTGTGGGGGGGGGGGTGGCCAGCCTCTGGGCTGACATCACGCTCTCAGGGGGGCAACGGCAAGTGAGAACACGGCTGCCGAGCCCACATGGAGGAAATTGAAAAGTGAACCGATTGTGTATCATGGAACCTGACAGGCTGTGTGCATCTCCCCTGTCACAATCCTGTCTCTCCTCGGAGTCGTTGAACAGAATCTCTCCACAGATCCGTGTTATTGCTAATAGGATTTGTCTCCGACTCGGTGTTCCCCCTCCTCTTGGTTTCCCTGAGCACACGGTGGATTCTCGCCTCCCCGCCCCGAGCCCAACTGGAGGGCATTCCAGCAGATGCAATAATTCCCTGCCAGATGGTGAGGGGAAACGTTGTCTCTGAGAGACAGGACGGGCACTTCCGGGTTGGCTCAGAGTCAGACATCCCTGAGACCATCCCTAAGGCTGGTGACTGGGTTTGCCCCTGGCTCGACCCGGGGGACATGGGGACTTGGAGACAAACAAGCTTGTGTTCACGTGGGCCCAGCGCCCGTGAGAGTTTTTCCTGCCACCAGTGGTTCGATCCACTTTAGAGTTTGGGGGAGTTTTAGAAGGGCCCAAGACTTCTAAAGGAAGAAAACGTTGACTCTTTCGGAGAATTTAAGTCTTCTGGCGAAAAGCTCTCGATTCAGCCCCCGGGTCCAGCGTGAGGGCGGGATGAATCCTTCCTTCCGAGTCTGCTGCCTGCGCTCGGTCTTTCTTGGCGTTTCTCCCAATGGCTCACTCAAGACTTAGAATGATGTCTCTTGCTCCCTAGAGTCTGGGAGGAAGCAATCGTCTTGGCATTCGTCTTCCCTTAGGCCCCTCCAAAGATGGTCTTGTGATTGTTCCCTGGAGAGATCGAAATCCCATCTAACTACTTACATGCTTATTAAAATGAGTCGATCACTATAAAACCTTCGGTCTGGGCAGGATGGAGTTGGCATGTGTGTGTGGGGGTGGGGAGGGAGTGAGGAGAGGAGAGGTGGGATGAATGCGTGAGTGAATGTGTGAATGAATCTCCGCCCTTCAGGATTTGTCTCAGGTGAACACCCTTGACCCTCAGGTCGGTATCCGTCACATGACTCTGTCCTTCCCAGTGAAATGCAGGCAGCAGGGGGGGGGTCCCCCCGACTCAGGGGGGCTGTGGGTGTGAGATGAGATGAGCGAATACTCTCATTCCAGAAAGGCTCACTGCAGGTTTACTCCCAGGATCCAAAGTCAATAGAATTTGGGGCCCGGGAAAGCTTCATTGTTTCCCCCCTTACGATTAATAGCAACAGCCTTCCCCTCATGTACAAAAGATGATTCCAGAGAACAATGTTTTGAAGGCTGCATACTGTGGCTGCATTGATTGATTTGTTTGCCTATTTTTGTTTCTTTTCATCGAATCACGTGAGATACACGTGACTCATGATTGAGTTTCAGTCACACAAGGTTCCAACACCCATGCCACCACCACTATCCCCAGTTTCCTTCCTGCCCCCTCCCCTCGCCTGCCCCCCACCTTCCAGGTCCCTGTCCCAGACTACCTCTAAGGCAGGCACTTTTCTCTCTCTTTCCCTCCCTCCCCTCCCACCCCCGTCCATCTCTCCCTCTCTCCCCCCACCTCATCCCTGCACCCTCTCTCTCCCCATCTCTTTCCGTCTGGGAATTAAGGGTTGCAAGACAGGTATAGAGAGTTATCATATATACCCCTCTACCTGCTTTCAGCTGGAGCGATAGCACAGCGGGTAGGGCATTTGCCTTCCATGCAGCTGACCCGGGTTCAATTCCTCCATCCCTCTCCGAGAGCCTGGCAAGCTACCCGTGGGGTATTCAATATGCCAAAAATAGTAACAAGTCTCACAATGGAGACGTTACTGGTGCCCACCTGAGCAAATCGATGAGCAACGGGATGGCAGTGATAGTGACCTACTCTCAGCACTCACTTCTTGTCCAGAGTGATAATCTCCAACTATCATTGCCATAGGGGTCCCTTCTCTCTCGAGTACCTAACTTACTCCAGAGAATAAGTCTGAAAGGACCATGGCTAGATCCACTAGAAAGCTAGTCCAAGGCCAAGGTCACAGGAGATTTTAAAGGGGTTAATAGTAAGGACCGGAGCAGCAGCACAGCAGCCGGGGCACTTGCCTCGAATGCAGCTGGCTGGGTTTAATCCCAGCACTCGGTATGGTTCCCCGAGCCAGTCAGGAGTGATCCCTAAGCACAGAGCCAGAAGTCATCCCTGAGTGACTGCCAGGTGTGGTCCAAACAAGACCAAGTGTTAATCGGAGTGCTGATCCCAGAACAGACTCAGGTGTGCTTTTGAGTTAGAAATCCTGGGTCTTACCCTATGGACAAGGGACCAGAGAAGGATCCTGTTTCAACATGAGCTTTGGTGCTGGATAGATAGCACAGCGGGGTAGGGTGTTGGCCTGGCACACGGCCCACCTAGGTTGAATCTCCGGCATCCCATAGGGTCTCCTGAACACCATCAAGAGTCATTCCTGAGCACAGAGCCAGGAGTAACCCCTGAGCGTCTCCAGGTTGGCCCACTGTATCATTGTATCACTGTCATCCCGTTGCTCATCGATTTTGGCATATCAAATACGCCACGGGTAGCTCACCAGGCTCTACCGTGCGGGCGGGATACTCTCGGTAGCTTGCCAGGCTCTCTGAGAGGGAGGGAGGAATTGAACCCGGGTCAGCTGCATGCAAGGCAAACGCCCTACCCGCTGTGCTACCGCTCCAACCCAGATTAGCCCAAAGATATAAAAAATGCATATTTTTAAATCATGAGTTTCAACATGGATCAGACCCCACCTGTCCTCTCTCCTCTCACCCTTCCATCCCTCTCCTTCCTGCTGAGCTGACTTCCTGTCTGTCCTTCCAAGAAGACAAGCTTTCCTCTCTTCTGACACTCCCTCACTGCATTTGTGGATTTTCAACCCCAGACGCCCTCCCTCCTAGGACGTTCTGTTCTGAGACTCAGGCTCTGTCAGAAGAACGACCTTCCCTGGACACCTCACTGTCATCCCTAACGATTATAAGTGGCCCGGCCAATTATTACCCAAGCGAGAGCGTTTCTAGGTAGGAAGCAGTTCAAGTTCTCCAACCATGGGGCCAGCACGGTGGGATAGATCCAGATGTGGGCTCTGTCCTCGCTCCCTTCCCTCTACGGATCTTTCCGAACTCCGTGCTGTAGGATTTTCAGAACCCTGGCCCTTAACGAAGGCTCTGTGGACATGTTACTTTGTTAGCATGCTTCATTCCAAGAGCGGATAAACGCCAAGAAGAGGGACTGCCTCTCAGCTTCACCCTCAGCCCCCTGCCCTTGAATGCTGAGTGGAGCGGGTGCACTCTTCAACCACCGGTTCTCACGGGTCAGTTCCACAAGCTGTAAGTGCGTCCGTCAGCATAGGAAGGTAGGAAGTGATATAGGCAGGTAGATAGGGAAAGGCCCTTGGCAATGAAACAGATTAACAAAGTCTCTGGGAAGGAGAATCCTGAGACTGACCCACCTTGTGGATACAGAAAACAGACCTGATAAGACCTTCAGCAGACCCTGAGGAGGTTGGACCCCTCCCCATGAAGTTCCTGGAATTCTATCGACTTCTCCCTTAATCTGATTAAAATGTGATCCAGCCTAAAGAAGACCATCACCACTCCCAACCTCCCTGGTAACCTCCTTAGCAACAGACTTTTACCTGAAGAAGCCCCCACGTGGGGGCAGGTTGGAGAAACCCTATAAAGGCCACCTTGAACAAAGGAAGGGCGCGCATATGCTGCCTGAGCCCATGTGCTGCTTGTGCCCACGTGGCCGAGCACATGTGGTGCCCAAGCACATGTGTTGCCCGCATCTCCCCCTTGAGATGTGGACTTTCATGCTTTCGTGTCCAGTGCTAGGATGTGTGTAGAGCTTCCTCCACCCTTGGAGAAGCCCGCATTCTCTCTTGAGCGCGTTACTCCTACTGTTTTTCTTTTCCACTTATGCCTTCCTCCTTCCCTAAGACCCTCTAAAATAAAATCTTTCATTTCACTGCTTGTCTACTCCTGAAATTCTTTTCCGCGAGCGAAGACAAGAACCCAGTAACCCTGGGTCCCGGGTGGTAGAGGCGGTTGGGGAGAAAGTGACCGTCTTTCTCCTCCCCGTTTCACGTAAGTCACCCGTGGGGCCCACCGACATCCGAAGGAAGAAAATCTCTGGTCTGTTGACTTGGATATCCTGTGGGTCGTGGATGCTGGTGTGAGAAGGTGGAAGAAGGCTGCCTGCGGGTTCGTGTGGAGTGAAAAGCATCCCACCGAAGGGCTGTTCTTGCTCGGGGTTTAGTCTCCGTGGTCTAGTTATCCCGGCCTTCCTTCTGTGATCCTTGGAGCCCCCCAACCTGTCTTTCTCTGCCCATCAAGGATCAGGCTCTTGTCCAGAGCAGGAGACTCCCACCCAGACAAGCCTTGGGGTGGGGTGGGGTGGGGCAGGGGGTGCCATGGGGTGCCGAGGGGGCGAATGGGAGCACTCAGGCCCCTCCCTGGTCTGAGCTCCAGGTGGTAAACACACATCAGGAAGGAGAGGCAGGTCTCAGAAGCACTTACTCAGCCTGATTAGAAAAGCATCACGGTTTGGCAACATTTGGGGCCAGAAGGAAAAAGAAAAAAAAAAAAAAAGCTCTCTGTGCTTATTGATCGGAAATGCCAGGAAAGCAAAGCTCGAAATAACACCCCGGGATCATTGACTTAATTAGTGCGGATACCGATTGGGCAAAATCCGGTTATTGTGGAGTGGGGATCAGTTTGCATGTTAATTAATATTTAAGCCCTTCGGAAGTGGCAACCGAGGAAGAAGCAGGGGCCCCAGACTCTTCCGTTCCTAACTTGTCCATCCCTCAAGAGACAGGATTTCTGTGGGGGGGTCCAAACAGCAATCCCCTTATCACAGGGGCACAGATTGCGGGCAGGGCCTGCACTTAGGCTATTTGCATTTCTATAAAGCAAGGACCTGGTATTATAACTGCCTGTGGGTTCTGAGGGCTTCCAATGGGCCTCCCATTGTACCGTCTCTTAGCAACCAATTGGAGTTTGGAAGCTGAAACAAAGAGGCTCCCGCTCAGCCCTGGAGCCCATCCCTCCGAGGCTCACCCGCCTGCAGGAAACCTAGCCCGGGACACTCGTCTTCTTGGACAAAGCCTTGGCCATCCCGCTTCTGGCTTTCTAACACCTGGAAGAGTGAAGGGACCTTGGGGAGGAGCGACAGGGCCAGCTGTATTCTATCTTTGGAACCCCCGAAGGAGCCGGGGACTCTGGCCTCTGAAGCTGACCTGGGTCCATTCATTCTAAAACGAGGTTGAGAGTTGCTAGAGCGTCTGAGGTGTCTCAAGGGAGAGAAGGAATCCAGGCTCTGTCACTTACTGGCTGCTGTGTGTCCTTGGACCAATGACATTTCTGGACCCCAGTGTCTTTATTGGTTGTGCAAGAACGCACATGGTAGGCACATGGTTTGCAGATAGCATTAGGTCCTTCGGGAGCCAAATAAATGTGTGGAGGGTTAGGGCTCCTAATGTGGGTGGGAGAGGGAGACGGAGAGGGGAGAGGGGAGAGGGGAGAGGGGAGAATGAGATGTCATGGACAATCTCACTGGACACAGGAGCACGAGTGCAGGTCCAGCCCGTCCATAAGCCCTGACAGCTACTGTTCAGTTCACCAACACATCCGTGTTGTCAGGTATTCATCCAGCCATCTGTTCACTCAGTAATTTAGAGACGCATGCTCCGTCTCTTATCCACTTATCCTTTTTCTTAACTGCCCATTCATCATTCATTCTTCCATTCCTTTCATCCATCCATATATCCACTCAACCTTCCATTCACTCTTCCGCCCTTCCTCCCTCCCTTCCTTCTTTCCTTCCTCCCTCCCTCCCTCCCTTCCTTCCTTCCTTCCTTCCTTCCTTCCTTCCTTCCTTCCTTCCTTCCTTCCTTCCTTCCTTCCTTCCTTCCTTCCTTCCTTCCCTCCTTCCTTCCTTCCTTCCCTCCTTCCTCCACGTATCCTTCCATCTGACATCTTATGAAGGAAGACAATTAAAATGACAAGATTCCTATATTCCATGAACCCCATCCCCACTCGGAGCCATATAACTTTTCGTTGTAGGACACTGTCATTGTAAGTGCAGGATTCTTACGGTGTCCCCGGCTTCTACCACCAGAATCCTGCAGTGCTCTCAGCTGTGACAACCAAATAAATCTCCAGGCATTGCTGACTGTTCTCTGGGGAGGGGAGCAGACAAAACTGCTTTCAGTTGAGAATCTCTAGTTTATAGGAACACTGTCCCCAGGAAGGGAAATTAATTCACCCTGTTTCTTTAGAAAGGAAATGGACTCAGGACTTGCATTTCAGTAGCCGTGGTGGCGTTTCCAAGAGACTGTGTTTCATAAACGCATATTTTCTTCTGCCAGAGAGCAGGAGGCACTTTGGGGAATTAGAAATGCACCTTTGTGATTTGGGGGCCACACCTGGCAGGGTCAAGCCTTACTCCCGGCTCTGTGCACAGGGTCCCCTCCTGGTGGGGCTCAGAGGACCATAAGGCTGTACCGGGGATTGAACCAGAGTCGGCAGCATGCAAGGCAAGTGTTTTCACCTTGCCCTGTACCTTTGGCCCTAGAAACGAAATCTTCTGTTGCAGAAACTCTTTCCTTCCTCTCTAGGAAGTATAACACGTCCAAAGTCACTGCATGGGCTTTGTGAGGTACTGAGGACAATGAAATCTTGGAGGAACCAGCCCAGGCTTTGTCCACTGTGATCCTGTCCTGATTGGAACCACAAAGCCCACTCCGAGATTCCTCCCGGGAGAAGGGCAGAACGAGGCCTCCTTTCTCAGAAGTCCTTCCGTGACCGCCACAGCGCTTGACTTCCAGTTTGAGCAAAGGGAAACCCAAGCAAAGCCCTGAGGGTCTCAAGGCCCCAGCATGCATCTGGGAGGGACGAATTCAGTGGCTCAGCCCCTCCGACAAGACAAAACCCCATGTCTGGAGCGTTAAGCCAATATGAGCTTCGCTGGGATCATGGCAAGAGGTTGAGGACAGACGGACAAGGATTTGGAATCCATGGGACGGGAGAGCAAGAACGTGAGTGCAGATGGAAACAGGTACTTTTTTTTTCCTTTTTTGGGTCACACCCAGCGATGCTCAGGGGTTACTCCTGGCTCTGCACTCAGGAATGACTACTGATGGTACTCAGGGGACCATATGGGATGCTGGGGATGGAACCTGGGTCGGCTGCATGCAAGGCAGTCAACCTACCCACTCTACTGTTGCTCTTCTGCACCCAAACAGGCACTTTTGATCCTGAACTTCTATTCCCCATTCTTTTTTTTTTTTTTTGCCTTTTCGGTCATAGTCAACAATGCTCAGGGTTTACTCCTGGCTCTGCACTCTGGAATCACTCCTGGTGATGCTTGGGGGTCCATATGGGATGCTGGGTATTGAACCTGGGTTAGTTGTGTGCCAGGCAAACGCCCTCCCCACTGTCCTATTCTTCTGGCCTCCTCTATTCATTTTGGTGCCTTCTTTTTTTCATGACCCTGTGTTACAAATCCTTAGGACCTTTGATTTCTCTCTCCACATCTTATGGGGCTCAACCAAACTGACACTGGGTTTGCCATGGATGCATTCTGCCTTGGGAGAGTGCAGAATCCGAATGTTTTCCTTCTTGTAAAGACTTGGCATGGTTTCTCTAGACACTGAAGTTTGTGGAGAGGCATTATATTTGTTAATGTCAACAATTTTTGGGGGGGGGAGGGACACACCCATCAGTACCCAGGGCTCCTGGCTCCTGCGCTGGTGGGTCAGCATCTGGCAAGCCAGTTTGTCAGTAACTTGATCAAGGAGATGAACAGCATGAGTCGTTTGAGGGACCTTTAAAAAACCCAGAACAGGGCTGGAGCGATAGCACAGCGGGTAGGGCATTTGCCTTGCACGCGGCCAACCCGGGTTCTAATCCCATCATCCCATATGGTCCCCTGAGCACCACCAGGGTTAATTCCTGAGTGAAGAGCCAGGAGTAACCCCTGCATCGCCAGGTGTGACCCAAAAACCAAAAAAAAAAAAACAAAAAAAAAACACCCAGAACGCTGTCACCCGGAGGTGGAATACTGCTGGGGGCTGGGAAGGGGTGGGGAGGTGGTCCTATAACTGCTCTATCTCTGCTCCTGTTCCAGGAAGAACCTCACCTAGGGAGAGCCCCTACAAAGATGTTTGTCCAGGTAAACCCTGACCCTCAGAATTGTCTAACCGGACTAAGATTCAGATACTCAGGCAGCTGACCAAAGAATGTTGTTCTTCTGACGGCTACTGGCTCTCTACAATAAAATATTATACACAGAGGACAGTTGAGGCTCTCGGTCGGCTGGGCAATGAGTCCCCTGACCCTGTGCTTTTTCTCTTGTTTCTTTCTCTTTTCTTACTCCTTACGGTGTCCCTGCTTCAGGCCTGTTCACCCAAGACTGGTCCTTAGCATAGGGGCCCTGGAATTGCTCTCTAATCCAATTCCCCCTGGAGTGGGGGGGCTAGCACCTGGCAGGCGAGGGAGCCCGACACAGATTTCCTGACATGGGGTCCAGTTATTTGTTTTGTTCTGTGAAGTTTGGGTCCGCCTGTCCAATTTCCTTGAAACCAGATTCACCCGTGTTAATTGGTCCTGCCCTCAGCTTCTTCCAAAGGGATCGTGTCGAATGGAAAAGGCGTGTGGGTCTGAGGGTTGGGTCCTGAGGTTGCTGGGAACTAGGATGACGACCTCTGCGTCTCCTGGGGGGCAGCTTTCCAGGTTGGCTGTGGGAGTAGCAGCACCCCCCAGACGTGAGAAAGCAGGACCCCAGGAGGCGTCGTCCAGAAGAGGGAGGAGATGAGTCCGAAGATGAACTGGGGAGTTAGAGGATTCGCTCCAGATGAGTACTCGTCTCTCATTCTCTGGTGGATGCTTCCCCAAGCGCCTGGGTGAAGGTGCTGCCCTTGCACGGGGTCTACTGAGATTCCAGCCCCGGCACCACAGTCGGTTCCCCAGGCAGCCCAGGGCTCACTCCCGAGTCCAGCCAAATCTCCCGCTCGCCTAGGCTCTGAGTCAGCAGCTTTGTTCCAGCCGGGGTCCCAGGCTTGGGGTCTGTCCTAGAAGGTGCGCCCTCCTGGGTCTGCAGCTGGCAGGCAGCTGCACCCGGAGCTTTCCAGGAATTGCATATTCTCGGTCAAAGAATGACTCTTGCACATAAAGATGATCTAGGTGGATAGGTCTGACCTATAGGAACGCAGATTCTCACACACCTCATTGAGAGGAAGAGAAAAGCGCTTTTGGTCCATCTCCGAGGCTGTATGTCTTTGGAGAAGCATCAGTCTGCGCGACTAGGTCTCGGGGTCAAATCAGCAGTATCAGCCTTTGAGTTAGGGTGCAGCTGGGTAGGGAATGGACGTTTCCTTTTTGTTCCCAGATGTCTTTCCCTTCCATTTCTAGTCATGGAAGCTAAGACTGTATTAGATGCCCAAAGCCTAGATTCCGTGGAGACTAAGTAAGGGAGGGCAGGCATTGTCGAAGTTGGAAACATTAAAGCAGGCAGGAAGGATTTACTGAATCCTACCTTACAAAGGTCACATTGTTTTGTGGTTTTTGTTTTTGTTTTGCATTTGGGCCATTTCCAGTGTGGCTCTGGGTTTACTCCTGACTCTGTGCTTGGGATCATTTTTGGTGGTGCTCAGGAGACCATTTGTAGTGCCAGGGATTGAACCTGAGTCAGCTGCATACAAGACAAGCACCTCACCTGCTGTATCATTTCTCCCCCAAAGTTCACGTTCTTTGTTCTGAGTAACTAGTGGTCCTGGAAAACATCCATGTTCATCTTTGGACAACTGAGACCTCCTGCCTTCCCCCAACACACACACGCACGCATACACACACACAAGCACACACACACACAATCACTACCCAGTTAAATCAGCAGATGCTCATAACCAAAATGAGACCAAGTTTGGAAAGGCTGAAATAATTGAGGATGGGGGGGGGGGAGAGAGAGAGAGAGAGAGAGAGAGAGAGAGAGAGAGAGAGAGAGAGGAAGAGAGAGAGGGAGGGAGGGAAGGAGAGAGAGAGAGACAACCCCACCCCAACATTTTTATACAAGGAAGGATGGAAGGAAGAAAAAAAGGAAAGCAGGAAGAAAAGAAAGAAGGAAGGAAGGAAGGAAGGAAGGAAGGAAGGAAGGAAGGAAGGAAGGAAGGAAGGAAGGAAGGAAGGAAGGAAGGAAGGAAGGAAGGAAGGAAGAAGCCAGCCAAGCATCATTGACGGCGAGGAATAGCACTGGGGGTGTGAAAGCTGTCACCAGCAGGGAAAGTATGTTCTGGAAATGATTATCATAGCTGCTCCAGAGCCTGCTGAGGAGAGGGCGGCTGTGTAGAACTTGGGAGGAAACTTGTTTCCCACCCCCGCCCCCCAGGTTGCAGAAGAGGAGGCTGCAAAGAGGCAGGGAAGATAAGAGATAATGGAGCATGGGGTGGGGGTGGGGGAAGGCAAGAGCTGAGCCACAGGGAAGGGGGAGGGGAGATCAGAACGTGCTTGGGGATCGCGTGGGCAGTGTGTGGGCAGGGCCCAAGGAGAGATTCAGGGAGCTTTCGAGAGAGGGAGGATCCGGGTGCAATTCCCAATCACTTGAACTGCTCTCAGCGCTCCGGTGAAGCTTCTCACAACTTGGCAGATGTATCTCAGATGAAGGGTGGGCAGGGGTGCCCATCCATCCATCCACCGTCCACCCACCCACCATCCATCCACCATTCAGCCACTGTCCATCCATCCATCCATCCATCCATCCATCCATCCATCCATCCATCCATCCATCCATCCATCCATCCACTTGTTCATTTGGATCAAACACAGGCATCACTTTGTATGTGTCAGGCTCTTTCTGAGGGACTGGAATGCAGGTGGGTCACGCACTTCCCACCCACTGTCTTTCTAAAACTGTCGCATACACTTTAATGTACAGGGCAACTTCTATATACAGGCGGGTGAGCTGTGGAGCTGAGAGGTCAGGGAACTCAGCTCCAGCCCCACGCAGGGCTCGGTCCGTAAGGAAGCCAGTATTTGGATGCTCAAGGAGGTCTCTTATATGGTTGAGAGGCTGGAAACGGGCAGAAAGTATTCAACTAATCTGTCCCCCTACTCTGTGGGTCATCATCAGCTCCTGGGCAACCAACGGGCCATCTCATTAACCCGTTCCTCGCCTCCTCCTCAATCGACCCCATTTAGGAGTGTAACGGTAAACTCATGTAGGCAACGGAGATTTCCTCTGGGACAAGCATGCATGTTCTGGGTGCCTCCCTTGGGGGTGGGCAGGGGGGAGCCTCCAGGGAGGGCGAGGCTTCTGGGATGCTCAGAGAGATACTCTCCACTGTGGGGCTCCCTGGGTCGCTCTCCGCCTTCTGCCTAATGAGCAAAGGGCACACAGGGGCACCGGACCCAGCGACGAGGAGAAAGGGAGGCGTCCGCCCTGCGGTCCCCTAAGAGCTCCTGCACAGCTAATCAAGGGAGGGACACCATATGCGCCCTCAGCATGCTATTTGCTTAAAATGATCTGCTCACGACAGGCCCAGAGCTCTTCTCCTTGGGGAGGCAGCTCTAGGGGCTGGGCGGACCCCAGTTGGGTACTTGAGTGGCAGAAACGAATCGGAGTGGCCAAAGGGGCGCCTGCAGCTGCAGGGGGGAGCACGTGCACAGCCGCTGCCAGCGGAACAGTGGGGCTAGCTTCCGCTTCCGCGTGGCAGATCACGTGACGGGCAGGGGCGTGCCCATGTCAGGCCTCACCCAATCCTCGGACTGTGAGGGCGGGTGTAGAATCCCAGCGCGGCCAATCGCAACCACTTGGATCATGGGATTGGCAGAGGGCAGGCTCAGACTCAGCCAATCATAGCTCGATATTTGTCAGGTCCTGGGACGGGGCATGTGGCTTTATTTCCCTTGTTAGAATACGAAGTGGAGAGGTCTTGGAGGGGGGGAGTGGGTGGGCAAAGAACCTGGGAGTCGGGGGCCTTCTTTCTCTTTCGGGTGGGAGGCAACTGTCCCAGAAGGGGGGAATGAAGGCAAAAGGGGGTCCACAGGAGTGGAGGGGAGTGGCGGCAGCTCTGGGTTTAGAGTCCTTGCCACGCTCTCAAGCGTCTCTTGGTCTAGGACTTGGTATTTTAATTTCATGATCCTTCCTGGGAGCCTTCTTGGGGTTAGGCTACCATTTCTAGCAAAGGAGGACCCCCTAGAACATGATACAAACATTATATATGTAGCACTGCACTATAGCACTGTCGTTCCTTTGTTCATGGATTTGCTCGAGTGGGCACCAGTATTGTCTCCATTGTGAGACTTGTTGTTACTGTTTTTGGCATATCGAATACGCCATGGGGAGCTTGCCAGGCTCTGCCGTGTGGGTGAGATACTCGGTAGCTTGCCAGGCTCTCCGAGAGGAACGGAGGAATCAAACCTGGGTTGGCTGCGTGCACGGCAAATGCCCTACCTGCTGTGTTAATTTTTTTTTTTTTCAAATTTCTCTGTTTTTCCAGTCCATCTCCAGGGCACAGCTGGCCCTTGCACGTGGCGTCCATGTCCCTGCCCCTGAGGGACCCCGGCCCCACAAGGGAGCCCCTGTCCCAGGGCAGGTTCAGGACCCTGAGCCCCCTCCTGGGAAGAGACTCCGCAGACCCCACAGGCGTGGAGAGCAGACCTGGGGCGGGTCTCTGCTGGCTGGGTTTGCTCGAATTTCCTGGCGGGGCTCGGGGGGTGGGGCACATGCGGTCTGTCACCCGGCCTCGGCATCTAGCAAGGACCTGGGAGGGGTGACCTACTCTTCGCTGGGACCTCAGTGTCTCAAGACGGGTAGTAGCTTGCTCTGCAGGCAGGGAAGCCTGCCTGGGGGTGGCGGGCCGAGACCCAGCGAGGGCCAAGGAACTAAATGTGGGGTTGATGAAGCCTTTGGATTTACTCAGTGTATTCTGGTTTGCTAGCCCGGTCAGGGGTATCTGGGGGCGCAGAGACGCAACCTTGGGTGAAACTGAATCAGGAGTGAAGAAGCCACCGGAGTCCCTCCCAAGGGGATGTCGGGGGCCAGGGCATCTGCAGAGACCCTTCCTCCCCCCTATCCCCCCACTTTAGCTAGGACCACCCACCGGAAGCAGGAAGTGCGAGTCCTTCCTTTTCATTGCTCAACTCTCCCATCCAGGGCTCAGGAGGGCCAGTGGTTCAATGCCGGGGCTGGGTCATATCCCAGGCAACTCCGATGGTGCCTGGGGGCGCCTCCAGGCTTGTACCCAATAATGCTGGGGGAATCAGAGTGCTGGGGACCAAGTACCGGTTGGTTGCAGTCAAGTACTTTAACTCCTGTGCTCTCTCTCTCTCTGGCTCCCAAAGTCTTTTTATTTATACGGGAGTCCCAGGGATGATTTTTTTTTTTTCTTTTTGGGTCACACCCAGCGATGCTCAGGGGTTACTCCTGGCTGTGCTTGGGGGACCCTATGGGATGCTGGGGATCGAACCCGGGTCGGCCGCATGCAAGGCAAACGCCCTCCCCGCTGTGCTATTGCTCCAGCCCCATCCCAGGGATGATTTTTGTCTGAAGATGATTTTTATCCTTAAAAGAGCCTTAAGATCATCGCCTGTGATCATTTCAGCCAACCACGACGAGTCTCTGACTCAAAGGGGACAGGTGGCAGGTGGAGTCAGTCAGCAGGAGGGATTCCCTGGGGTCAAGGGCGCGCTCAGGCACGTGGAGGGCAGAGGTCAGACGCCGCAGACACCATAGCATGGCCAGGCCACGTGGCTCAGAAAGACAGGACTTCACTTTTCTTTTTTTTTTTTAATTTTAAAATTCTGCATCTGAAAACACAGAATGAGAGACAGCATGTCCGTACACCTGCGATGTTTTTGGTATGATACAGTATTGAATACATCCACTGTTTTCGGCAACAAAAAGAATTTTGCTTCGTCGGACAGAAACGAACTCCCCTAGACAAAAAAATACGGCTAAGGCACAATTTTGTTGTTGTTTGTTGTTTTCCTGCTAAATGAAGAGACTGAACAGGGCACGAAGAACGGGGCCGGCAGTGCTCCCTCGCCTCTGACGGTCACCGGCCACCGCCAGGGAAAGCATGAGGGTGACCGCGACTTTGACGACAGGCTCATGTCAGCTCTCTCGCTCGCTCGCTCTCTCTTCAAATACTCCTTTAAATAAATAGCAAAATATCTACATCTCTCAGGGTGTGCCATTTGAATTCTTATCACTCTCTTTTTAAAACTTTATTTACAGATTCTCTCTTTTTTTTGTAAAATCAATACATTACAAAATAGCTCTGTACAGTTTTATGCATATTATGATCTATAACAAAATAGTTATTTTTAAAAACTATATCACCACATGTCTTCGAAAAAACAATGAGGGGGGGTGGTAATAACTTATTAAGGGGGAGGGGCTCTAAAAAACACCCGAACCCACGCCGTTGACAACATAGAAGTATTAAAAAAAAAAAAGAGAGAGAGAGAGACGACAAAGATGGGTGCGCTCAATTCCAGTGAATTTCCTAGGAAAATTCTGGGTTTGTCTTTGGCCTCCAACAGCCCTGGGGTAAAAAGAGGACCTCTCAAGGGGGGCAGGGAGACCCCCCTCCTCTGAAAATGCCGCCCAACTGTTGAGACAATTTCATGTGCTTGCTCTCTTTCCAGCAAAACGCTGGAGAGCAGGGTGGGTCCCCCCGACGGGCCCTTAAATGCAGTATGTCATCACCAAGTCTGTTGGGGGGGCGGGGGGGGAGGGTGTCGGTGCAGAGAGGGCCAAAAGCTGGGTGTGGGGGAGATCTCCCCAGTTAGGAACGAAGCCAGCTCCTGCCCAGAGGGCTGGCGAGGGTCCCAGGAGCAAGCAGGCCCCTCGTGCCCCACCCTGCGGGATAAAGGGCAGGAGATTTCTCCTCCCCACCCCCACCCCACACCCCCACCCCCCAGGGCGCCCGCATCAACCAGCTCCCTGACCCCGGAGGTGGACGCTCTACAAAGCTTCTAGAAGATGCTCTTGCTTCCAGGAGGTCGGTGGGTGGACATGGGGTGAGAGGGCAGTTAAGCTTCCCCCCTCTCCACCCCCCAAAAAATAATTTTAAGGCCACATTTCAAAGAGGAGAAACGTAAGGCTTTGGGGGGTAGGGGTGAGGGGGGGAGAAGCAGCAGCGATCGGAGGGGCAGGGTGGAGGAGGAGACGAGAAGGCGGGTGGGAGGGGACCCCTGCTTTTCCCTGCAGGGGGCTCGGCAAGAGCAAAGACCGCAGACTGGGGTGTTGAGGAGGGGGGGGTGCAGGGGTGCGAGGGGTCGGTACAGTATCTCGTTCGCAAGGTTAAAAAGAAAGAATCCTTGGGAGGAAGAGAGACAGTGAGACAGAATTTGCATAGTTTGTGCATCCAGCTCAAGCAGGTTGGTAAACGTTGCCGCAAACACAATGAGGTAGCCCCGTGGGTGATCCGTGGGCCGAGGGAGGAAACTGAGGCAGAAGCAGCAGAGCGCCGTCCCGCGGGGGAGCGTGGACCCCCCTCCTCACCCCGCCACCTCGAGGCTGTCAGGCCCCCCAGAGAGCAGCTGAGGCCTCCAGAGGCCAGACTGCTTCTCCGCCCATCTGGGGCTGACCCCTCGGGCCGCCCTCCTCCCTGGCCGCACCTCACCTGCTCTGCGAGCACTGTCCTGAGAGCCGCCGGGACGGAGAGGGGCTGGCGGGACCCAGACCTAACTTTAAAAACCGACAACTCGGGAGCTGCTGCAGGTTCAGGACCCACAATTTCCCACCAAGAAAAGCTGGATTCCAGCGTCCGCTCCTTCCCCTGGGGAAGACTGGTCCCCCTCCCGCGGGGGGCACCCGACAGCCCAGCTGCCCCCGTGTGACACGTGTGACACGCTCCTCACCCCCCCCCCCAAGAGCCTTCCACCAGGAGCTCCTCTGCTGTGGCAGCGTCCTGGACCCCCACAGAGCTTGGCTTTGATCTGGGGTGTGTGTGTGTGTGTTGGTGGGGTCCTTGCCCAGGGCAGTTTCCGGTGTACCCCGCCCCCATGCTGGGGGGGGGGGGCAGAGGGGCTGGTGGACTGGGCTATGAGGGGCACTGGGCTCTCTTCTCCCCACCCCCACCCCTGCTGCCCTGACTCCCCCCCCACCGCCCCTCCCCGTGCCTTTGGGGCACAGGCCGAGTCCCCAGGGCGTGCTGGGCACAGTGCCCGTGCTGCAGGGCAGCTGCCCCCTCCCCAGGGCTCTTGCCTGGGGATGGCTTCCAACTCCACGCGGGTTGAGAAATGAAAGAAACAGGGAACAAGTAGGAATAAGTGCTGAGCTGAGTGGGGGTGGGTGTCCTCAGAGCAGCCCCCCACCCCAGAAATTGCCCTGCCCTCCTGGGGGGCTGCTTCCCACATGGTCTGGGCAGGGTGGGTTCCCGCAGCCCCATTTCTAATCCCCGCAGCCCAGGTTCCACCCAAGTGGCCGGGGACAAACACCAGAGTCTACTCTAGGCCCCCACCCCCCTCGCAGACCCCCCCGGGGCTTCAACTCCCCAGCAGACGCCACGGTCTGGGCTCTCGGCTTTGAAGCTGGGCCAAGGCCTTGACCCCCGGAGTCTCTCTCAGGAGAAGGGAGGACTGAGCCCCGGTCCCTGGAAAATCGCAGACCACCCTGGGCTGGGCCGCAAGGACCCTGCCCCTCCGCTGTGCCCCCTTCTCAAACCAGAGACCCCTGCATAGTTCTGGTGCCAAAGGAGCCTGTCTGCTGGGAGAGGAAGGGGTGGGGTGGGGGGTGCCCCAGGAGGGAGTCTGGTCTTTTCCGAGGAGGGGGGCAGGCACAGGAAGCCACGGGCTGAGCAATGCGTCCAGGGTCCCACCGTGCCACCTCCGTCTTTGGGAGGGGGCCGGGCAGGGGCGGGGCGGGGGGGTGCGGTGGCAGATTCCCCAGTGAGCAGAGGCTTCCAGAAAGGCCCAGGACTGCAGTGGCCCAGGACCCCCTCCCCAGCTCCCCCTGCTGGGTCCTCTCTAGCCTGAGCCGGGCTCCCCCATCCCTGGCCCCTGGTCCCATCACCCTGGACACAGCAGGGGGCAGGGCACGATCACCCTCAGTCCTCCCTCCTCCCCCCTGCCCGCCCCCCCTGCTGCATCCCTGTGCCTGGTATAGGGGTGGGGGGAAGTTCCCAACGCCCATCAGAATTGTGCATGGAAAATGTCCCCCTCGCACCCTGCCTCCTGCGGGTGGCTGCTTTTGGCTCAAAGCACAGCCCGCCTGCTGTCGGGCACCCGCCACTTGCCTCTGAGGACACAGAGGGTTTGGGGCAGCTGCAGAGAGACACAGGTGTGTGAGGAGAGACTAAAGGGGCCCAGGGGTGAGGGGAGGGGAGGGGTGCAGGGGTGAATGGAGAAGAGAAGGGGGTACAGGGGTGAGTTGGGGAGAGGAGGAGGCAGTGCAGGGGTGAGTGGGGGCGAGAAGAGGCACAGGGGTGAATAGGGAAGAGGAGGAGGGGCGCAGGGGTGAGTTGGGGGGAGGAGGAGGGGCGCAGGGGTGAGTGGGGGAGAGGATGAGAGGGCGCAGCGGTGAGATGGGGGTGGCTTCCGGTTATACAGGCGGCTTCAGTGAGTAGCTAACGAGATGGACATGGACGAGCTGGAAAATTTGCATCTGACTGCGACCCCCCAGGAATAAGCAGCAGCGCCCCCCCCCCCCCACGCCCCTCTGCGGCCCTCACTCTTGTACAGCCTCCTGCAGGTGCAGGCAGAGCTGTGCCTTCAGCCCCGGGGGAGGGGCTCCCCCAGGGACACCTGCCAAGGACACCCTTGAGGTCTGGGAAAGAATATTATTCAGGGTCCAACACCCGCCCCCGCCCCCGGCCTCTCTCTTCTCCGTGTGCAGGAAGCAGGACCCCACCGGGTGGCCGGGGCGAGAACGGGCAGGGACCGGGGTTCCTGGGCCAGTGGGGGCACCCCAGCAGCACCGGGTGTGGGGGCACCCAGGTTCGGGGGGTCACCGCTGCAGGAACCAGGGCACTTCCGCTTCTCTGCGGGGCGGGGGGGGGGGGTTCCGACCTCCAGGGAGGGGCCTTGGGGTGCTCCCTGGGGACACGCTCATGGTCATTGGGCCAGCTCCTCCGGGGAGCCCTGGTGGGTGGCTGGGAGCCTGCCTGGGGCCGGACCCCTGAGAGTGTCTTCAAGGGGGTCCCGGGCGCAGGGAGACGAGCCGGAGGGCAGCTGGCGGCCGCGCCCCGGGCTGGGCAGTGCTGTTGGAACTGGGTTTGGCAGAGCCCTTGGGGTGCTGGGGGCCTCGGGGGAGGCCGGGAGACGTGCTGGGGGGTGCGCCGGGCACGACCCCTCCCCCCGGGGGGCACCCCGCGCCGCCGCCTGCTGCTCGTGAGAAGCGGGACCTTCTTGTCTGGGCGTGGGGGGCACCGGCCGGGGTACGAGGAGGAACCTGCAGGGCCCCAGCACCGGCCGGAAGAGGCGCGACCCCGCCAGGCCGGACGCCGGGGGTCTGCAGCCCGGCCCCGGCCCCCGCGGCCCAGCCCTCCCTCCTGCAGCAGGCCAGGCCCGGGGGGCCCCCTCGCGCCCCCCGCACCCCGGGCGCAGGCGCTCTCTCTGGCTGTGCTCCCTGTGAGGCGGGCGGGGGTCCCCGCGCGGGCCCGCTGCTACCTGAGCCGGCCGTCGGGCTTGACGGGCCCCAGCTCGGACTTGGGGTCGGGGCTGAGGGAGCTCCAGGCCGTCTGGCTGCAGGCCTGCAGCGCGGGGCAGGCCGTGGGGCCCGTGGCGCAGACGTCCATGGCGGTCCACATGCTGCCCACCAGCGCGTCCAGCCAGCGCTCCAGCCCCGCGCCGCCGGCCGCCGCGTTCCTGCGCGCCTGCTCGAGCTGCGCGGGCACCAGCGGCAGGCTGAGCACCGGGTTCAGGCTCTGGAAGCTCTGCTCCATGTAGGCGCTGCGGGGCGGGCCGCTGTGCAGCCGCAGCGCCTCCTCTGGAAGCCAAGGGGACAACAGGACACGGCTCGGTCAGGGGGACGGTGCCCGCGGGGTGGGGGGTGGGGGCGGCCAGCCCCTCCCCGGCGCCCCCCAGGCCTCCACCACCGGCAGGGGGCAGTGTCCACTCCCTCCGGCCCTTCTTGTAGGGGCTGACCCCCAAGGGGTGCTCACGGGGCTTGGGGGCCACTCCCCGTGCCACCGTGCGGCATGTGAGCTGAGCACTGCAGGAGGCTCGGGGTGGGAGGTGGGGGGTGGGGGTGGGCTGGGCTGGGGGGTGAGGGCGTAGGCTGGGCTGGGGGGGTCAGTGCCTCCAGGCTGGAGGACGTGGGAGGCTAGGGGTCCCTGGTGTCATGCCACACTCTGTCTGCAAGGCTGAGCACAGAGCAGGGAGTCAGGAGTCAGGGCTGCCCTGAGCCCCCAGCCCCCCCCCACCCCCGTGGCAGCCAGGGCCTCAGTTTTCCTCGACACAGAAATGGGTGGAGCCACAGGACCGACTACGGTGGGGAGGGAACAGACATCAGGGCTGACCAAAGGAGGAAGAGACCCCAGCCCCGGGGCAGCCCCGGAAAAAAATGAGGTTCCAGGTTCGTGCGGGGTGGGGGGGGGAGGGGCGCCCCGCCTCTGTAATTAAATTTCCCTCGATTCCACCTCATCAGATCTCTGCAGATTGCCGGGGCCGTGTCAATCGCAAATTGCTCTTGATGAGTCATTTCACAAATTGCCACAGCTCCCACCTTCGCTCTGTCCCGTCCTGGGGCTGCCGCTGGCATGTGGCTGACGGGGCCGGCTGGAGGCGTGGGAGGGGGGGGCTGGTCCCCCAGATCAGACGGATGCTCCCCCTGCCCCGGGTTGGGGGTGTGCCCCCCTCCCGGCATGGGCAATCAGGGGGTTCCTCCCTCTCATGAAACCCCAGGAGGGAAACGGTCCCTGGGGACGTCAGGGTCTGACCGGGGGCTCCCTGCAGGGGCGCAGGGGTCGGGCCCTTTGGTCCCCTCCCCTGCGCATCAGGCGAAGGGCACCTGCCTCCTCGTCTCGCTCCTCAGGAGAGCCGGGCCGTGACCCGGGGGGCCACTGGGGGCCCTCGGGGAGGGACCTGGGCGGTCTCTGCCCTCTTGTCTGTAGCCCACCACAGGAGGTCTCGTGCCCCCAGCCTGGACCTGGCAGCTCCCCCCGCCCGTTCCTGGCTCCAGGTAGCCCCTCCCCGCCAGCCAGGACCCCCTCTGTGGAGTCCAGCACAGGACTCCGCAACCCCCAGGGGCATCCGTGTGATTCTGGCCCCTGGAGTGTGTTGGTGGTCTGAGATGGGGCCGGGGGTGGGGTGGGGGGCACTTTCCCCGGAGAGAACCCTATCCCCCACTCCTAGGGCCCGACCAGCTAGGGCTGTCCGGGGAGGGCACAGCTTCCCTCGGGGCATCTTCCTTCTTGGCGGCCGTGACTGGGACAAGGACGAAACTCTGTATTCGGGGCTGGAGCAATAGCACAGCGGGTAGGGCGTTTGCCTTGCACACGGCCGACTCGGGTTCGATTCCCAGCATCCCATAGGGTCCCCTGAGCACTGCCAGGGGTAATTCCTGAGCACAGAGCTAGGAGTGACCCCTGTGCATCACCAGGTGTGACCCAAAAAAGCAAAAAAAAAAAAAAAAACCGTGTACTCGTCCTGGGGGGTGGGGCCAGCGGGCAGGGAGGTGCCAGTGAGGAGGCCAGTGGTGGAGGCGGGGGCAGGGCCGGGCGGGGGCCACTCACCCTGCTTGATGGGCTGCCTGTTGGAGAAGGTCAGCGGGGCCACCAGGAAGCGTGTCTCGGCCACGGGCACCCAGTGGTGCAGGATCTTCACCGTCCAGACGCCGGGCCGCAGCGGCGTGTTCAGGGGGGGCTTGTAGTGGGTGAACTCAGCCGTGGACTCGATCAGGATGTCGTAGGTGGCGGCGATGACATTGACGGGGTCCACCCAGACCACGGTCACCGTCACGTTGGGGCCCTTGGCCCACTTCTGCATGCCCACCGGCTCGTCCAGGGGCCCCAGGAGACCCCCGAAGTTGCGGAAGAGCCGTTCCTTGGCGTCCCAGTCAGTGCCAACCTGGAGCGGGGTGGGGTAGGGGTGGGGGTGGGGGTCGGGGGGCAAGGTCACAGATGCTGGACCCAGAAAGGCCAGGGGTGGGGGCTGACAGCGGGTCCTACCATGTGAGCGTCATGTGGCCCTTTCACTGGCCTCTGCTCACTGACCAGCACACGGGGACTCTTTCGGTGGTGGCCGGCCCCTCTCCTCTGGCCTGGCTGAAGGTAGGTAGCGTCCACACTGGTCACTGCAGGGGCTCAGCCCCATGGCCGGTGCTGCGAGACCCTAGGCTCCGCCCGCCCCCACCCCAGTGGCCTCGCCGGCCAGTCGCGCTGACGTCATCTCCTGAGTGAGGCATCAGGGGGGAAGACTCAAGCCCAAGGCTTCCCCTGGGAGACCGACACTGCTCCCCAGAGCTGGGGGGTCCCGAGCCCAGGGGGGACCGGGGGCTGGAGAGAAAGCACAGCGGGGAGGGCGTTTGCCTTGCATGCGGCCAACCCGTGTTCGATTTCCAGCATCCCATATGGTCCCCCGAGCACCGCCAGGGGTAATTCCTGAGTGCAGAGCCAGGAGTGACCCCTGTGCATCGCCAGGTGTGACCCCAAAAAGAAAAAAAAAGCTGTTTGCTTTGCACCAGGGTGGACTGGATCTCCAGCAGGGTTCTGCCCACCACTAGCGGGGCACGGGGGACATCTCTGTCACCAGCTGAGGCGCCCGGTCACCTCCTGGCAGGCCGCTACTCGAGGGAGTCCAGCTACCAGGCAGCCGGAACGGGACATTCAATGCCCTCCCTGCCCCCGCCGGCCTCACCAGAGCCCTGTTTCCCCGTCCAGGGTCCCTGTAAACTGTGGCCGAGGCCTCCTAGGCAGCGCCCATCCCACCTCGACCGGAAACTGGTTCAGAGGGCCTGGGGCGAGTGGCCGGGCCGCAGGGAGCTGGGGGAGGACAGGCCTGGGGTCCCTGAGCAGGTGGGTCCCGGTGTAGGAGGCGAGCACGGCTGCCAGCTTGGTGGGGCCGAGTCTGGCTGTGGAAGGCAGTGTCTCCTGAGGACTCGCTGTGGAGTGCTCGCCCATTCCCTCAGTGGCTATCACTCTGCCCGGAGACGCGCTGCTGGAGACCAGCTGCCAGCCCGGAGACCAGAGGACCCCGCATGGCGTTCAGGGAGTGGAAGTCAAGGGCAGCAGTGGAACGGGGACGGGGGAGCCGGCTCGGGGGTGTGTGCATGGATGTGGCCCCCGCAGGGAGCCGGGGCGCATGGGCACCCTCTGGGAAGACATCGGAAGGACAAGTGCAGAGTCGTCGGGGGCCGGGGTCGGCAGGAGGGTCCGTGGGCACGTGCCACGCCTCAGGCAGGAACGTCCCGGCACGTGGGAAGCGTGACGTGTGTGGGGAGGATGGCGCGGAGGAAGCCGGACCGTGAAGGGCCTCTGCCCCGGAGGGCGGGTTGGGATAAAGTCTGCCCCCGTCAGAGAAAGAAGCAATAGTGGATGCTGTACTGGGGAAAGGGAACTGCATGCCATCGGGAATCTACCTGTTTGTACACCGACACCCTCACCCACCGGCTTGTCCGCCCATCTGTCCATCCACCTGATCATGTAACAGTCTATCCATTCAGCTACCCACCCACCTCCCCCACTGCTCACCCATCCACCCATTCATCTGACTACCCGTCCATCTACCAACCGTCCATTCATCCAAAATCTACATCCATCATCCATCATCTCTCTGCCTCTCTGACCGTCCATCCATCCATCCGCCCATGTACCCATCCTTTCATTCCTCCAACCATCTACCTATCCATCGTCCTTCTGCCCATCTAACATCTACTCATCTATCCATCCACCCGTCCATCCATCTATCCGTCCATCCATCCATCCATACAACCACCAATCCAACCACCCACCCACCCACCCACCCACCCATCTACCCACCCACCCATCGATCAATCGATCCATCCATCCATCCATCCACCCACCCATCCACCCATCTATCCATCATCCACCCATCCACCCACCCATTCCTTCCATCCATCCATCCATCCATCCATCCATCTATCCATCATCCACCCATCCACCCACCCATCCATCCACCCACCATCCACCCATTCCTTCCATCCATCCATCCATCCATCCATCCATCCATCCATCCATCCATCCATCCACCTACCCATCCACCCACCCATCCACCCACCCATCCACTCATCCACCCACCCACCCATCCACCCACCCACCCATCCACCCACCCACACACATCCATCCATCCATCCATCCATCCATCCACCCACCCATCCATCCACCGCCCATCCCCCATCCAGGTACCAATCCATCCATTCACCCAACCACCCACCTATCCATCGTCCATCACCCCCCTGCCTGTTCAACCATCCGTCCATCTGCTTCCCCACCCGCCCACTGTCCACTCACGCAGCGTACCCAGGCACCATCCATCTGCCTGTCCACCCATCTGTCCACCCATCTGCTGTGACCTGGAGCTTGCTCTGAGTTCAACCCTGTGCTGAGGAGACAACAGCACATTAGGCACAAAATCTGCATCCTGAGACCCTGGGATTTCCTTTTTTGGAGGGTACTCAAAAAACAGTGCTCAGAGAGGTCCAAGGCTACCCCTGGTCACACTTGGCCAACGGGGCTAGACAGTTCACTGCTCAGATCCAGTGGTGTTGGGAGATGTGTGGGGACCCCCGGGCTCCTGTGGTGCCTGGGACGGGACTCGGGGACCGTGTGCATGGGTGGGCCCCCGTCTCCCGAACTCTCCCTGGCTCCTGGGCTCACCTCTGAGCTCTCCCACTTCCTACGGGGTCCAGGAAACCACCGTGTCTCCCTCTACCCCGGTTCTCCAAACCGTGACTGGGTCTAATGCGGTGACTTCACTGGGGAACGGGACATTGTTCTCGTCTGTGGGGGTCCAGGAGGGGCCGAGGGCTAGGACGGACAGAGGTTCCATCCCCAACGCAGGCTGGTGTGGCCGGAGGCTGACCAGTCCCCAGGGCGTCCCTCTCCTCCTGCCCCCTGCAAGGTTCCCGGGGGTGGGGGCAGGAGACCCTCCTCCAGGCGCGTGTGTGGGTTTCCCTCGGGGGCCGCCCCGGGCCCTCGCCTTTCAGGCGTCAAGACTGGGGGACCCCGGGCCGGGGCCCGGCTTCTCACCTCGGAGAACTGCAGCCTCCCGAAGTCGCTGGGGGGGCTGGCGATCTTGAAGACCTTCTTGGGCATCACCCACGTCTCCAGCGTCTCGAGTTTGCTCACGGCCAGGTTGGTGGCGTGATGCTTGATGAGGAAGCCCTGGAAACGGTCGGCCAGGAAGTAGAGGTGCACGGAGACCGGGTGGCCCATGGGGTAGTACCTGCGAGGAGGAAGACAGTCAGGCCCACTCTCGGGGGAGGGACAGCAGGTGGGTGCCTGGGGGCTGCCCACCAGGCTGGCCCGGCTCCCCCCAACCATCTGGTTTGCCCCAGAGCTGGCCACTGCCCTCTGGAACTGGCCGTTTCCCTGCAGGCTGCGTCCCGGACACCTCCCGTCTCGACGCCTATGGTCAGCTTCGCCCTGTCCCAGCATCACACATGATGACCTCACGGGAAAGATGACCCTGGTGGCTGCTCCGCAGGTAAGGCAGCACCAGACCACTTTTGTTTTACTTTGGGGGCCACAGTCAGCTGTGCTTAGGGCTTACTCCTGGCACTGTGCTCGGGGATCGCTCAGGGAGTGAATTCGGATTAGCCGCGTGCAAAGCAAATGCCCTACCCACTGTACTCCCTCTCCGGCCCCCGGCACACAGTGAATCGATCCTCTGGGGAGCAGCACGGGGCCACAGCTCCCCCCTCGCTCATGCTGACCTCGACGGTCCTGCCTGCAGGAATCTCCCAGGCGCGGGTTCCAGCCTGCACTTGCTCTCTGCTCCCTCTGAGCGTCAGCACGCCTTGGAGAGGCTCCGTAAACGGGTGCTCACCCGAGGGCGCGCACACTCTATCCTCCTGCGAGTCACTTTGAACCAAGCAGTGAACTTTTCTTTCCCACTTCTAAGTAATTAATGCCGCATCACACATCCCTACATCCTTGAGCAAAACTGCTTCTTGGAATCTCTCTCTCTCTCTCTCTCTCTCTCTCTCTCTCTCTCTCTCTCTCTCCCCCCACCTCCCTCTCCTCCCCTCTCCCCTCCCTTACCCTCTTCTCTCCTCCCCTCTCTTCTCTCTCCTCTTTCCTCTTTCCTCTCTCCTCTCTCCCCTCTCTCCTCTCTGTCCTTTTTCTCTCCCCCTCTCTCTCTTCTCTCTCTCCTCTCTCCTTTCTCTCTTCTCTCTTTCCTCTCTCTCCTCACCCTCTCCTCACCCTCTCCTCTCTCTCTCTCTCTCTCTCTCTCTCTCTCTCTCTCTCTCTCTCTCTCTCTCCTCTTCAGGGTGCTCTCTGATGTCAACCACCCAACTTTAGCAAAAAGATTGTCCTGGGGCCAGACCGGTAGTACCGCAGGGAGGGTCTTTGCCTTGCACACAGTCACCCCCCAGAGGGTCCTCCCAAGCCTCTCCAGGAGTGATCCCGGAGCACAGAGCCAGGAGTAAGTCCTGGGCACCGCCGGTACCTCCACCCCCCAAAAATAAAGAATGAAAGGTATTCCTGATCACACACTCTCTGTCCTCCCCTAAAATCACAGACCTCACACACCATCGGGAGCTTCTGCACAGATCCTTGTCCCCGAGGCACGAGTGGGCAGGAAGGGGCAGCCGGGAGAAGCAGGACTGGCCTGGGAAAGGCTCTCTGGAAGGGAGGCCTGGGATGGGGGGAGGGGTGCAGAGATGCAGAGAGGACGGAGGAGGAGCCCTGGGTCAGCCCGGTTCTTTGTCCTTCACAAATGCACAATCAGAAGCTGCCTTCCGCAATGTGTAAATTGCAGAGGGTGCCTGATGCCTTAATCACAGCCTTGGGGGACTGAGTCCCCGCAGCAGGCCCGGGTGGGAGCTGAAGTCTGCATGTGCTAGGACGATGGTTAGGGAAGCGCCCGTCCCTATTGCTCTTTTTTTTTTGGGAGGGGGTCACACCCGGCGATGCACAGGGGTCACTCCTGGCTCTGCACTCAGGAATTACCCCTCCCTGGCAGTGCTTAGGAGACCCTATGGGATGCTGGGAATCGAACCCGGGTCTGTCCCGTGCAAGGCAAATGCCCTACCCGCTGTGCTATCGCTCCAGCCCCGCGCCCATCCGCGTTGAAGCGGTCTCTGGCCAGTGGCGTGCCCGGGGGCTGGGGAGAAATTCTCAGGCCTCTGCTCGGCTCTGCACTGGGCAAGGAAACACCAAACCACCCTCCCTCTGGCCCAGCTGCCTCTAGCCCCTGCTGGTGGGCGATCAGCTCCGGAGCAGGCCTGGGGGGTGGGGTGGGGGGAGGGCCCAGCTCTCTGCATCGTCTCTGTGGAAACCACACCAGTGGGAGCCACAGAGCCCTCCCGGGTGACCCGGGGCAGCTGCAAATGTCCCCGAGGCCAGGGAGACCCTCAGGCCCACTGAGTGCCGCCTGGGAAGGTGCGTTGGCTCCGAGCAGGGCTTGGGGGCTCGTTTGTTCCCTGGCCCAGTGGGGACAGACACTTCCGCCCTCTGTGCTGGTCCCGTCGGAGGGGCGGGTCGGAGGGTCGGGGGACGACGGGAAGCAGCCAAGCTCGGGGTCAGAGGCAGCCTTGGGAAGGGCGCTGGGGGCCGCCCAGGGAGGGCGCCACGCGTCGTGACCGCTGCCCTTCAGGCCCTGGCCGTCCCCAGAGCCCGCCTCCTGCCCCCTCGCCCTCCCCAGGGCCATCTCCCCGCCACCGGGACCATCTTCAGAGCCGTCTGCACTGTCCAGGGGACCCTTGCTGGGCCCCACAAGGGGCTGGTTTCACGCCTGCCCCAGCTTTCCCGCCAAGAGAACATTCTTATAGTTGGCTTTTTTTTTTTCTTATTTGGGGCAATACCCGACAGTGCTCAGGGATCCCCCCCAGCTCTGGAGCTCAGGGGTCATGCCGAGGGGCTTAGGAGACCGACAGGTGCTGGGGATCGCACCCTGGTCGCTGCACACAAGGAGAGCGCTGGACCCGCTGGCCCGTCTCTCCTGCCCGTGCTGTGTGTTCAGGGCTGGGCTAAGCTCCGTCCCCTCCGAGGGCCTCGTCTGCGGGGCCCCTGCTGGCTCTGCAGCCATTCTGGGGGCATGTCTGTCGGCAGAGGTCTCCCGGGCCACGCCACCGCCCACCTGGCACTGCTGACCTTTGCTCCCACATGCCTTCCCTCCTGACCTGTTGGTATTTATAGGCTCTGGAGGACGCTGCCCTCTAGTATGGGGGGGGTTGAGCTCAGGGGCTGGTCCATGTGCCGGAGGGCTAAGGGCCACCCCCACCCCCAGCCCCTGGGGGCATTTAAATGTTGGTTCAGTAGGTGGCATGCCCAGGTTAGGGGTCTCAGGAGTCCTTTAGCTGAGGGAAGGGGAGGAGGAGGAGGAGGAGGAGGAAGAGGAGGATGAGGAGGAGGAGGAGGAGGAGAGGAAGAAGGGGAGGAGAAGGAGGAAGAGGAGATGAAGGGGAGGAAGAGGAGATGAAGGGGAGGAGGAAGAAGGGGAGAAGGAGGAGGAGGAAGAGAGGGAAGGGGGAGGAGGAGGAAGAGGATGAAGGGGAGGGGGAGAAGGAGGAGAAGGAGGAAGGGGAGGAGGAGGAGGAGGGGAGGTAAGGGAGGAGGAGGGGAGGTAAGGGAGGAGGAGGGGAGGTAGGGGAGAAGGAGGAAGAGAGGAAGGGGAGGAGGAGGAGGAGGGGAGGTAAGGGAGGAGGAAGAGGAAGGGGAGAAGAGGAGGAGGAGGAGGGGAGCTAGGGGAGGAGGAGGAGGAAGGGGAGGAGGAGGAGGTAGGGGAGAAGGAGGAAGAGAGGAAGGGGAGGAGGAGGAGGAGGGGAGGTAAGGGAGGAGGAAGAGGAAGGGGAGAAGAGGAGGAGGAGGAGGGGAGCTAGGGGAGGAGGAGGAGGAAGGGGAGGAGGAGGAGGAGGAAGGGGAGGAGGAGGAGGAGGGGAGTGGGAGGATGCGCCCGGCCCTGTGCCCGCCGCCCCCCTCCCCCCCCCCTTCCCCCGGCTCACCTGCAGCTGTTCTCCCCGTCCTTGTGCAGGGAAGACTCGGCCCTGCGCAGGCCCAGGCGGGCGAAGGCGTGGTACAGGGTCAGCGCCACGTCGCTCAGGCTGTGGACGCCGTCCTGCTCCTCGTACGCATTCTCCCAGTAGGCGCGGAGGCCCGGGGTGCCCGCCGGGTAGTTCCCGTACAGGTACGAGTCCAGCTGCCCGATGATTTCCTGGTTCACCACCGCCTCGAACTTGCGGGCGAAGAAGGTGGGCCGAGCCGTCTGCTGCGCTCGGCGGGAGGGAGGGGCGAGTCAGGCAGGTGGGTGGGGGGGTCTGCCTGGGTCGGGGGTCTCCTGTCAGGACCCACCTCCCAGCCCGGACAGGGAGTCAGGGAGCCGCTGTCTGGAAGGCGTCTGAACAGTTACCCAGCAGGAGGGCGGGGGAGGGTGGGGCAGGGAGTGGAGCTGGCACCGTCCGACTGTCGCTTCAGTGAACCCCGTGCCCGGTGACGGATCTCGGGACCCTTTACCTGAGGTCCGGGGCAAACCCAGCCCAGGGGTGGATCTCAGCCCCCCGGCACGGTTTTAAAGCTGCACTGTGGCCAGTGGGCAATCTGCACACAGCTGCGGATCTGGCTCCTAACGGCTCCTTAAGCGGAAACAGCCCCCGCCCCCGCCTCACGCTGCTGCAAGCTGGCCTGGCTGGAGCAGAGGCACAACTGTCCCCTGGGGGAGGCCAGAGCTTGCCACAGTCCCCACCACTCCCAACCGCCTCCCAGCACCGCTGTTCACCCAGATGCGGGCACACTCTGGCATCCCCACCCACGCGCCCGGGCTGAGGAAATCTGCACGCCCCGAGGACTCAGGGTTCCCCTGGGTAGTGCTCAGGCCTTACTCCTAGCTCTGTACTCAGGATCACTTCTGGTGGTGCTCGGGGACCCAAATGCGGTGTCAGGGATTGAACCCAGCAGTGTGCAAGGCGACCGCCTCACCCCTCGCCCCACCTGCCCAACCCTTTATTCATTTCTTTTTTTTTTCTTTTTGGGTCACACCCGGCGATGCTCAGGGGGTTCCTCCTGGCTCCGCACTCAAGAATAACTCCTGGCAGTGCTCGGGGGACCCTATGGGATGCCAGGAATCGAACCCGGGTCAGCCGTGTGCAAGGCGAACGCCCTCCCTGCTGTGCTCTTGCTCCAGCCCCTATTATTTGACTATAGCGGAATAATATGATAAAGTATATTGTTGCATTAATGTCATCCAAACAGAACCACAGCGGCGAGTAGGTAGAGCACAAACGTCCCTAGGAGGCTGCGGTGGGGCGGGGCCGGGGCGGGGCAGGGGCGTGGCGTGGCGGACGGGGGCGGGGCGGGGCTGAGGCGGGGCGGGGCCGGGTTGGGGCGGGGCGGACGGGGGCGGGGCGTGGCCGGGAGGGCCGGGGCGGGGCCGGGGCGGGGCGTCCCGGGCCGTACCTGGAAGCGGTGGAAGTCCTGCGGCTTGAAGTCGTTGGGCGAGCAGCCGCACCAGTCCACGATGTGCTTGTACTGGCACCTGCAGCCCAGCTTGCGGTTCCAGTTGGTGACCCGCAGGTTGTTGTCCACCATGGTGCCGCAGTGGGGGCTGTTCTCCAGCACCGTGTGGAAGAAGGACTGCGGGGACAGGGGCCGGTTGAACCCTCGCGCCGCTCCCGCAGGCCCTTCCCGAGACCCGCCCGCTCCGCGCTGCGTCTCCCACACGTCCGGGCCCGGCCCCTGGCGCCCCAGTCTGCTGGGCAGGGGGGAGTCCCTCACGGGGGTCGACAACGGGAACAGCGCAGGATGAAAGGCCCCCCAGTGCCCCCTGCCAGAGCCAGAGGGCGGTCACAGGACAGACGGGTGGGCAGAGGTGTGGGGCGGGGGGCTGCGTGTTCCCCACTCTCATCCATGAAATGACCTCGCCTGGGAGGGAGAGAGAGGCAGCAGAGGACAGACTCAGTGATGCTGAGAGAGAGAGAGAGAGACAGAGACAGAGACAGAGACAGAGAGACAGAGAGAGACAGAGACAGAGAAAGAGGTAGAAACAAATACTGAGACAGAGGAAAAGAAATTCACACAGAGAGGAGAGAGATGGAGGTAGAAATAGAGACTGAGAGAAACAGGAAAAGAGGAAGAAAATAAGAGGAAGAGAGGAGAGACAGAGAGAGAGGAGAGAGTAAGGAGAAGAGAGAGATGGAGAGAGGGAGAGGACAGAGAGAGAGGAGAGACAGGGAGGGAGGGAGAGAGAGAGGAGAGGGGGAGAGGAGAGAGAGCACCCCTTGCACGCTGACCTGCAGCCCGCCCTCCTCTCTGCTCCCAGGTCAGAGGTCAGAGACCCCCCCAGCCCGGCCTCAGACTTCTGAGACTCGCCTCTGAGAGGTGGTGAGCGAGGAGGAGGGCCCGGCAGAGAGGAGGGAGCACTGTGAGTGCCCTGTGCCCGCCGGGGCTGGGCAGAGGAGCACAGCCACGTGTGCGCGCCCGCTGCCCCAGACCCCCTCGCCGCACCTGACCTCTCCTCGCAGTGGCCGGCTGGCAGAGGGGGCCTGCACGCGCCCCGTGGGCATTCCTGCTGGCCTTCCTGGGGGAAGGGGGGGCTAAGGCCCGCGCCCAGGAAGCTGGGTCACAGGCGGGCACCTCTGCAGCCCACACAGCGGGTGCCCACTCTCCCCCTGGCATCGGGGTGCGGAGAAGGACCCCGCTTCCCATGGCGCCATGTCCCGCAGAGGGGGACGGACGTCACCTGCATAATGAATGAGGCTGGGAGGGAGAGAACAGGTGACTTTGCTGAGAGAGGACGGGAAGTCAATGATCTGATGGGTGCCAAAGAGTGAGAAGCCTGTCAGGGTGGGGGGGGTGAGCCCCCCAGGGCTTGGCACGCCCCCGCCCCGGGGAGGCACATGGAAACAGGCCAGGGGGGCCAGTGTCCAGTCGGAATGTCCTCCCAGCTAGGGGTGGGGAGTGCAGGGCCGTGTCGGGGGCTGCAGGGGTCCAGCCCCTTCCGGAGCTTCTGGAAGCTGGAGACGGAGAGGAAGGTGAACTAAAGGAAGCCCCCGCCCGGCGCTGAGTGAGAGGCCGGGGGCAGGCCGGGGCTCTGCTCCAACTCGGGCTGGCGCAGCGTCACCCCCAGTGGACAGGGCGTCCACCCTCCCCTCATCCCTCCATCTACAGCCAGATCCCCCAAGTGACGGGGTGAGGTGGGGGGACACGGTCAAGAGGGTGGGCTCTCAGGACTGGGATCAGCACCCCCGGAGCTGCCCCAGCCCTTCTGCTCGGCAAGGATGAATGCAGCCTTGGGAGGGGTGACAAGGACCCCCAGGAGGGGCGGCAGACACCCCCCCACTGCTCCCGGGGAAAGTGCTCCAGTTTTCGGCCACCATGGCTGCAGGCACAGGGGCGGGGGGTGGGGCTGTGCCCACCCAGCAGAAGCCCCGGGGAATCCCGGTAGGACCCAGGAGGCCACCCCAAGGGTCTGCTGGGTCAAGGGGACAAGGACACTGGCATGGCAAGTGAGAAAAAGTGTTCTGGGGGCCGGAGCGATAGGACAGCGGGGAGGGCGTTTGCCTTGCGTCCGGCCAACCCCGGTTCGATCCCCGGCATCCCCTAGGGTCCCCTGAGCACCGCCAGGAGTCATTCCTGAGTGCAGAGCCAGGAGTGACCCTGAGCATCTCCGAGTGTGACCCAAAAGGAAAAAAAAAAAAAAACTATTCTGGTGGGAAAAAGTGGGATGCCGTAATGGCAGGGGCCAGGGGGCTTCCGTCTACACCGTGGGGGTGTCCGCTCAGGGCTGGAATGTGCGTTGGTGTCAACTATGTGCCCCCAACTCTCTGCTGGAACATGGGCTGGGGGCCAGCTCGCCGTGGCCTTCCTTCGGGAATGACCGGAAGTGTCTTGTTCTAACGGAACCTGGTTTGTTTCTTGACAGGACACTGAATTATTTATTATTATTATTATTTTACATTTCCCTGCTTTTTCTGCCCTTCCTGCCTCCCTCTGCAACAGAGGTGTCCGCTCCAGGCGGCCTGCAGGGGACTCCCAGGGCGGGGAGGGGGCGGGGGTGCCCCTAGGAGCTGCGACCTGACCCCCGGGGGCGGACGCGGGCGCGGGGTCCCCACGCCCCCTCCCCACCGCAGGCTCACCTCGGCTGGCAGGAGCGTGTAGGCGTAGAACTGCTTCATCTGAGTCACCAGGTCGTCGGAGGAGAAGGTCACGTACTCCACGAACTTCCGGTTCAGCAGGAACCAGTCGGAGCCGCCGTCCACGGCGATGCCCTCGGGGATGCGCCGGTCCCCCAGGCGCCACATGTGCGCGTCGCACTCCAGGAAGAGCCGGTCCAGCCCCTGCTTCCGGATGAACCTGCGGGGAGGGCGCAGAGCTGGGCGCGGGTGCCGGAGCCCACGGAGGGTCGCTGCTCCGGCTGGTTTGATTCCTACAGTGCAGGGGCGACCCGCTGTCCCCTGCCACGCTTGGGGCCCCCCTCAAGTACCCGCAAGGCTTGAGCCCTGACCCGTCCGTCTGCTCTCTCCAGCCCCTCTGCTTTTGGTTGTTGCTTTTTGGGTCACCCCTGGAGGTGCTCAGGGTCTCTCCTGGCTCTGCACCCAGGAATGACTCCTGGCAGTGCTCAGGGGACCATTTGGGATGCCGGAGATCGAACCCAAGTCGGCCTCGTGCAAGGCAAACGCCCTCCCCAACGTCCTGTCGCTCTGGCCCCTGCCCATTCTGGCCCCTGATTTTTGCCCTCACGGGTGAAATCAGTCAATACTTTTTATTCCCACTGTCAGCTTCTTTCTTTCTTTCTGTTGTTGTTGTTGTTTTAATAATTTTATTTATTTATTTTTTAATGAATCTCCGTGAGCTATAGTTACAGACTTATAAACTTTCGTGATTACGTGTCAGTCATACAATGATCAGTTACTCATCCCTCCACCCGTGCCCATCCTCCACCACCAGTGTTCCCAGTATCCCTCCCACCACCGATCCCTCACCCCTTCCCCACCCCCTGCCTCTGTGGCAGACACATTTCTCCTTCTCTCTCCCTTTTGGGTGCTATGGCTTGCAATACAGGTACTAAGCGGCCGTCATGTTTGGTCCATAGTCTACTTTGAGCACGCATCTCCCATCCCGGGCGAGCCCTCTAAGCATCATTGACTTAGTGGTCCCTTCTCTATCCCAGCTGCCTTTTCTCCCGGCACGTGAGACTGTCTTCCAAGCCATGGAGTGATCCTCCTGGCCCTTATCTCTGCTATCCTTAGGTGTTAGTCTCCTATTATGTTACTTTATCACTTTGCCTCATTCCCTCCAGCTCCTTTCAATTTGACTTCGAGTGGCGGGTTTCTATCTATTTTAGGACCCAACGGTAGCCCCTGGCATCAATCTTCTTGATCCCAGCATCCACCTGTGGGCGTTCCATGCCTTCCACGGCTTAGCTGTTTAAAATAGTGTGATGATCAATGGGTGCGAGACCTTGGCACCACCAAGAAGGAAAAAAAAAGCCCCCAAAATACATAAGCATCAGAGTCTATAGAACTTTTCAAGTTCACGTTTTCATTGTTTTTGGATAAACATCCTCCAAGTGGAATTGCTGCCTATGGCAATTGCCTTTACTTCCACTTACTAAAGTCAGAATGTTTCCCCCAGAGACAGTCACGCAGATGCAGATAAAAAAAAAAACAATAGCTCTAGTAAAGGGCAGGATTGGCCTTTCCACGGAGGCCCGGGAGTTGGTAAGGTGGACGTGTTTCGAGGGGCCAGAGTTTGAGACAAACTGTCTGAGCCAGCTCAGCAGAGGGAGGGGGTGGGGGCTGCGGGAGGGGGCGTGTGGGCCCAAAGGACTGGCGTGGGGTGACTTATTCTGAAGTGGTGCAAAACTGTCCTCCCTCCCCAACACACCTGGTTTTGTAAACGAATTTTTTTTTCTCTTTGCTTTTTGGGTCACACCGGCGATGCTCAGGTCAGTCAGGTCACACCTGACTCTGCACTCTGGGATTACTCCTGGTGGTGCTCAGGGGACCATATGGGATGCTGGGAATCGAACCCGGGTCGGCCGCGTGCAAGGCAAATGCCCTCCCCGCAGTGCTATCGCTCCAGCCCCTTGTAAACAAATTTTATCTCAGTTGAAAATCTAAAAAGACTAGACACAGAAGAATCCCTCTACGTTTAGGAAACTGATAACCAACCCTGGCTGGTGGGTGCGAATTACACCACGAGCACTTGTCTGTCTTTATCTCTTAAAATTTGCCACCATGTAGGTCCAAGACGAAGGAAGACAGCGAGAGCAAGGGAGAAAAATCATATAGAGGTGTAAGGGGTCGGACACTTTTTCTTTCCAGAGGGCAGCTTTCAAATTCCGCGTTCCGTCAGACGGGATAATAGCACCGTCCTGCAATTTTAATGCCCTGTCCCGGGCCATCATAGCTAAATCCAATATTTATGCAGTAATCTCCGAACTGAAATATTCATGGGGCCGGGAGATTGGCTGCTGTATTTACCGCATTCAGACGCACAGAAGCTGCGGGCGCGTGCCCTGGTTAATTATGAGGAAATAGAGACGACCATTCCCCAGGGTCTCCGCCAAGTTCCAGGGTGGAGGTGGGCAGGGGGTGGGGAGGGGGGAGAAGCAGGAACTCAGGCCGGGCTCGGGCCGTGGGGGCTGAGGCCCAGAGTCTGGGTACCTCGCAGGCCAAAGGAACCAGCAGTTTTGGGGCTGAGGATTGATTTTCCCGCCCCTGCACATTCACCTTGGAAGGT
>NC_073305.1:214042489-214044989 GCF_027595985.1 Sorex araneus
TCTGACTCTTTCTTCCTCAACCAACTTGGAACAGCCCGGACGGGTACAGTAAGATTATCATCTTCTTCTAAATATAACTCCGTGAAGTCCTGGGTTCAACAGGCTGCTGACAGGGACACGCTCCCGATCGATGCTCGTCTCCAGCTTCCCAGACTCACCTGGCAGGTCCTGGGTGGATCACGCACCCACTCGGGGGTGGGGGGGGGGAACACAGACTCCTGAGTGGAGGGCGTGCCTGCCTGCTTCCCTCTTACTTCAGAACCCGCGGAGGGTCGGCAGACTGGACTCCCGGCTCCACCCCTGCCTGGAATGTGCAACTAACTCGGCTTCTCCCAGGGTCATTCGCTATTCCCGGGTGCGAGGAAAGAACTCGGGCCTTCGAAGATGGACCCAAGTAGGTTTCCAGCCCTGCTGGGCCGGCCCAGCCTCGCTCCTGGACTCGGGGGTCACTCATCTATCTCTCAGAGGGGGTAACACCTTCCCAGGTGTGGGTGGGGGGTGAGATCAGACAGGTGCTTCTGTGCTGAGGGACTCGGGGCCCCCAGTCCCACTGGGACAGGATTTTATCAAGACCAGGAGCCAGACGGGGCTGCTGAGGCCCCAAGGATGCCCTGTGGTCGAGCCGGCTGGACTCATCACTGTCCACAGCCCGGCGGCCCGGTCCTGTGATACAGGCGGAGAACTCAGACCAGCCGAGGTGCCAAAGACCCCCCCCCCTCAGAAACGCTCTTCCTGCGGAGTGAGACCATCTCCCCTTTCCCTGCCGGTGGAGGGGTGAGTCTCCACCCACAGGCTGCAGAGATGGGCGGGGTGTTCTCCCAGACCACCCCCGGAGCTGCCCGAGGCTGGGTGCGAGGCAAGACCCCAATGCCCAGACCCCGGCCCAGGGCACACGGACAAGCGGGGAGGCTTGGGTCCGCCCAGCAGGGGCACCCGGGGGAAAACGGTCATGGAGAAACGGCCAACGGCACCCCCGCCCCCCGCAGCCCCCCCTCACTTCATGACAGCAAAGCCAGAGCCTTCCTCGGCCTCTCTAGCTGCCGACTCTTCCTCGCAGAGGCCACTGGAGGTCCAAACGGGCTGGCGGAGGGGGAGAGATGGGGACACTGAGGTCCTGCCATCAGGAGCCACGTGGCATCACGCCTCAGTGTCCTTGTGGCCTAGTTCACATCTCCCTGCTTGCTGGGGCCTCTCTCTGGCTTGGTCTCGGCCCCAGCCTCCCTTACAACGGCCGATCCTTCTGGATCCTGCCGGAAGCATCTGAGCGTGTGTGCAGGTGGTGGTGGTGGCAGGGTGGAGGGGAGGGGGGAGAACATTACTAAATCCCACGCCGGCTTTTCAAAGAGAGGCCACAAACCCCACAGGGCCGGGGAGGCCCCTTCTCAGCTGGGCGCAGGCGGGGAAGTGGAGCTGGAGAGGCTCTGTCGGGCTGAGCCCTGGGGACTCAGTTCCCCCCGGGGGGCTGGCTCTGAACCCCGAGTCGGGTGGCCCCGAGCCAGGGGCTTCCCCTCACCGACTCTCACTCTCAAGGGGTCACGGATGGAGCAACACAGAGAAAAACAAAAGCAGAAGTGAGTTTGGGGGAAGTCGGAGTGCGGGGCGGGGGCAGAGGTTCTGATGGGTGATGATAAAAGCAGTTAAATCTTGGGGTGGGCAGCAAAGCGGCCAAGTTTTGCAGACGAGCGGGAGAAGCCTCCCAAGAAATACACGTCGCTGGTCCTGGGGCAAGGGCCGAGCTCCCGCCCCTTTGAAATGGGCGGCTCTTTCCCAATCCTCCCAGCCGCGTCCGATCCCCAGGGAACGCCCGGGAGTCAGTTCAGAAGGAGAAAGGATGCTTGCCCACAAACTGCCCGGCGATGACTCTGATCTTACTGTAAATTCCGGGAAAAAGCAAACGGATGGCCTCCCCCGCCCCCCAGAACAGGCTAACAGGGTCTGGGCTGGGGGCTCTGAACTGCTTGATACAGCCGTACCTGACGGCAGCCCGCCACGCTAGACTCCAGTAACATTTTTCTGCCCAACGGGCCGTTTACGGAGGATGCAGGCGACCACACCAGCTGTCGGGAAGGTGCGCCTCAACCTCCACCTCTGGGCAGATATGCCGACATCTAGGCTACTCTGACGACCCACTCCAGGTCCCACTCGGCCTCGCTCCCCTGGGTTCCGGGTCCGACACTCACCCGGGAGGTGACCAGGAGCAACTCGGCTGCCCCGGACAGACCCTCCTTCCTCCTCCTGACAGGTGGGGGAGGAATGTTTCTGCATTCATGGGGTTTTGCACGACTATTTGGCGAGGGTGAGACTGCACCCCGCCCGGAAAGGACCGGCGGGGGCGGGATTCAGAGCAGGAATTCCACACCTGGAGCCTCGATTTCTCCCTTCCTCCACTGCCAGGGTACAGGCCTGGGCGCTCAGTTTTGATGGGAAGGGTGGGGGCTGTGGTGGGCGGGCCGGCCAGCACTGTGGCCAGCAGGGGGGATGCCCAGGTCCAAGGTCGGAT
>NC_073305.1:214049989-214087489 GCF_027595985.1 Sorex araneus
AACTCCGGAAGTGAGCCACGGAGGCAGGACGGGCTCATTTCTGTCCTCACAAACCGTGTGAGCCGAGGGGCCGGGTAAGGCACTTGCCTCACACGGGACCAACTCAGTTCGCTCCCCGGGACCCCTGAGCACCGCCTGGAGTGATCCCTGAGCACAGAGCCAGGAGTAAGCCCTGAGCACCCCCGGGTGTGGCCCCAAGCCCCAACTCCAAAACCAAACACAAACGGGTGAACCCGGGCAGATAACGTTCTCCGAGAAGCCCGGAAGTGGAGGCAGCCCAGGCCGGTGGGGCTCCGGCCCAGAGGCCCAAGCTGAGCTCTGGGTGCGAGCACCGGCCTGCCGGACACTTCCTGCACTGCTCGTGTTTCCCGGGAGATGTGAGGCCACTTCTCTCCCTCTCGGCTTCCTTCCTTCTCTCCCTCCTTTCTTCCTGCATTCTCCCCCCCTTTCCTTCCCCCTCCCTTCCTCCTTCCTTCTCTCCTTTTCCCTTCTACCTATCTCTAAGCATCTCCTAAGGACCAAAGGAAAAAGCACTGCACTGTCATCCACCGATTTGCTCGAGTGGGCACCAGTAACGTCTCCATGGTGAGACTTGTTGTTACTGTGTTTGGCATATCGAATACGCCACGGGGAGCTTGCCAGGCTCTGCCGTGTGGGTGGGATACTCTCCGTGGCTTGCTGGGCTCTCCAAGAGGGACAGGGGAATCGAACCCGGGTCGGCCAGGTGCAAAGCAAACGCCCTACCTGCTGTGCTATCGCCCCAGTCCCAAAAGAGAAAACAAACAAACAAATGCACAGAACAGTTACGGGCTGAGCTTAAACCTGACCTTGGCTTTTCCAGCCAGGGGATCACTTTTTGTTGCTGTTCTGTAGCTTCCCCCCCACACCCTATTCCCGGGGGCCACTTCCGCCCTGGTTCAATCAGACCATCACGCACCCCCACCTCCGGCTCCCTGGGTGAAGGTCTTTCCCTCACTGCAGGGATGCCCCCGTATTCCCCCAGGGAAATGCCTTCGTGTCTCTATGGTGACTGACACCGTGTTCCTTAAGGGAAAAAACCATATTTGCTTAACAACTGTCACTTGGGGTTCCTCCAGGGCTGGGCGCTGCCCCCCCACTTCCCCCCAGCTCCCTCTCCCCCCACCCCCGTGCCACGGAGAGGTCCGTGCAAGTTCCTGTTCGCTGATAAATTCTTTCCAGTACCCGGCCCTGAGGTGAAAGGCCTGGGACGGACACAGAGGCGCGTGCTGTGAGCTTGCCTAGCGGGCGCATGTCCGAGGAGAGTGTCAGCCCCTCCTGTTCACACGCGTAGGCCGGCCGTGGTGTCCCAGCTAGGACGCGTCAGGCACTGCGGCCTGTGGCCCCCTCCCGCCCCGGGCCCTGAGCGGAGAAGAGAGCGAGGCTGGCTGGGCCCAGCGCTAGGTCCAGCGTCTTCCGGAACACGCCAGGGACCAGGGCCCCTGTGAGAGCGAGCATGGCAGAGCAGCAAGGCCGGCTGAGGCCGCGGGCTAGTGCTGTGAGGGGTCGACGGGCTGGCAGACAGGCCGGACCTTCGGGTTCTTCTTCCTGTGGTCGCTATTGATGTCCTTCTTCCTGGCTTCCCTCTGCCAAGCCCTGGGCAGGGACTGCAGAAAAACACAGCTGGTACTTGTGACAAAGGGTGCTTCAGCCACCTGTGGCCCCGGGGCCCTGAGCATCAAGGACACCGCAGGTCTGATATCTTCTCCCCTCCCCACAGCTGCTCACATGGACCTCGCTCCCTCAGGCCCCAGGACCTTTGCACGTGCAGCTGTAACCCTCTCTGGAACAGACTCCTCAGTTTCTCCCCAGCAACCTGGTCTTCTTCTTAAAAGGAAAAATGCTGTTCAGTGCTGAGGGGATAACCCTAGCTCTGTGCTCACGGGTCACTCCTGATGGTGCTCAGTGTGGACCCGGGGCAGTGCCATGGATTCAAGCCCAGGCTGGCCGCATGCAATGCCAACACCCTCAGCCCAGCACTTCTCTCTGGCCCGATTCCTCTTCTCGAACACTCCAGGGGCTTCCGGGGAGGGGCCTCCTGCTCCTCGTGAGGTTGCCTGTGGCCTCCTTCCCGTAGAACGTTCTGTCTGAACACCGGCCAGCGTCTTTCTCCTCCCCAGACGGAAGACCCTCAGGGCGTGTGGAAAGGCGGGCCCCAGGCTGGGACCTCAGAGCCTGGAACAAGTTCCCTGGGGGAAGCCGCCCCATCCCCACCCCAAGGGACCTGGCCCCAGCAGCCGGAAACCTCCAGAACCCAACCTCCGCAGAGCTCATGGCCACTCTCCCCGCGCTCAGGCCGAGCCTCGCCCGCGAGTGGACCCATCCCTGGACCCCTCAGGCCTCAGGCCCCTCATTCTCCAAGGGTAGCACCACATCTGATGGGGAGGAGGAGGAGGCAGCCTGCCTCAGGGGGAAATATACAGATACAGACACACAAGGCTCAACCCCTCACAGCGTGTGACCGAGCTCCTATAGAAGGGCTTATGGCCCCGGGGTGAAATACAACCATCTCCACACACTTTCCTCTAAGGAAACCTTTTTTTTTTTTTTGAGCCAACTCGGGTTCGATTCCTCTGCCCCTCTTGGAGAGCCCGGCAAGCTACCACGAGTATCCCTCCCGCACGGCAGAGCCTGGCAAGCTCCCCGTGGCGTATCCAATATGCCAAAAGCAGTAACAACAAATCTTACACTGGAGACGTTACTGGTGCCCGCTCGAGCAAATCAATGAGCAACGAGATGACAGTGACAGTGACAGTTATTCGTAACAAACAATACGGAGTCAATTATTTCGGTTCTGCTTTGGGGCAGGGGTTGGGGTTCAGGGTGGCAACAGCCGGGATATGGTGGTGGGATGGGGTCATGGTGCTGGGATGGGTGTGTGAATATTAAATGTCATCAGACATTGTGAACTACCTTATAAAACTAAAATACATTTTAATTACAAAAGCAAACGGCCCATCCCACTCCATTGGCTCTGCCCAGGCCCCCTGCCCTGGCTGGAGTGGGGAGACACAGCATGGGGGGCTGTTGGGCCTTGGGGCCCTGAGTCCCCCCACCCCACACCATGTCTCCAGAGTCTTCTGGGCCCTGCTGCAGCCCCGAGGAAGGCGCCGTCTCCGCAGGAACATGCAGGAGTCCCCGAAACTCCTCCTGACTGGGCCCTGCGTCTGTCACTGGTGGGCTGCCCCAGACCCCCGGCCTGCCCCTTCCTGGGGGCGTCCAGCTCGGGCCGCGGAATGTCCTTCCCAGCTTGGCTGAGTCCAGGCCAGCAAACACCCGTTCTCTGCCTCCCTCCCTCCCTCTCTCTCTCTCTCTCTCTCTCTGTCTCTCTCTCTCCCTCTCTTTCTGTCTCTGTCTCCGTTTCTGTTTCTCTATCCTCTCCTTTCTCTCCATCTCTCTGTCTCTCTGTCCTCTCCTTTCTCTCTCTTCATCTCTCTTTCTCTGTCTCTCTGTCTCTCTCTCCTTCTTTGTCCACCTCTCTCTTTCTGTCTCTCCCTCTCTCTGTCTCTATCTCTCCTCTCCCTCTCTCCCTTTGTCACTCTCTCCGTCTCTCCCGCCGCTGTCTCTCTGTCTCTCCCTCCCGCCCCTGTGTGCTTTGCACAACCACACACCCACCCTTGCCGCCAGTGCCAGCGCCGGGGTAGTGCAGTGCCATGACGGGGTGACGGCGGGGGGGGGGGGGGACGGGACTGTGGGTCTGGCAGCTCCGCTCCCGCTCCCGGCCCAGGCCCGGCGCCCAGCAGGCGTCAGTCAGCTGGAGACGGCGTGAGTCAACGGTCCTCACAGCCCAGGCTGCAGCAGACGCAGTTAGGGGGCCTCACCTTGGTTCGACCTATCTCAGCGGGCGCTGTCTCTCTGTCTCTCTCTCTCTCCACCTCCCTCTCTCCCTCTCTCTCTCAATCTCCCTCTCTCTCCCTCTCTGTCTCTCTCTCCACCTCCCTTTCTCCCCCTGTCTCTCTCCACCTCCCTCTCTCTCCCTTTCTCCCTCTCTCCACCTCCATCTCTCTCCCTCTCTCTCTCCCTGTCTCTCTCTCCACCTCCCCCCCTCTCTCTCCACCTCCCTCTCTCTCCCTCTCTCTCTCCACCTCCCTCTCTCTCTCCCTGTCTCTCCCTCACCCTCTACCTTTCTCTCTCTCTCTCCCTCTCTCTCTCTCTCCCTCTCTGTCTATCCCTCACCCTCTACCTTTCTCTCTCTCTCTCCCCCTCTCCCCCTGTCTCTCTCTCTGTCTCTCTCCCTCCCGCTCCCTCCCCCCCCCCCCCCCCCCCGGCTGACACTCTGAGGTGGGTCCCAAGGTACCACATGGCGGGATGGGGGGGAAATCTCAGGCCGAGGTCAACCAGATTTACACAGAACACGGAAGGGGCGTTTCCGGCCACTCTGGGCGCTCGTGGATGACCCGCTGGCCTCATGCGTGGGCAGCACCCTGTGGGTCAGTGAGGGGCACTTCAAGGCAGCCAGAGGCTCCGAGCAAGCAGGGCAAGGATCGTGAGTCTCAGAGGCGGGGCCCCTCATCTCTGGGGTGTGGCGGGGGGGGGACCGCACCAAGGGGCCCCCGGGAGAAACAGCGGAGACCCGGGATCGAATCCAGGCCTGCCCCGTGCAAGGCAAACGCCGTACCCGCTGTACTATCGCTCCGGCCCCTTGACTTTCTTTCTTTTTCTTTTTTTTTTTAAAGGGAACTTGAGCTCCAGAAATCTAAAGTCTGTTCCTCTGCCTTCTGCGTGCTACCAATGACCGATTCAGACATTTTCAGAAGCAGTCCCCGTTCAATCCAGCCGGCGTGTCCCAGGGGGGTCCGTGGAAGCCGGAGCTCGTGGCCGTGGTCACGGTGGGCTGACGGCAGAGATGCTCTGATTTTCAGCAGATTTCTCCCCTCTCAGACAGGGACGAGAGGGGAGCAAGCTGGAAGCACTTGGTGCCCGACATACGCTGGGACTGGGGGAGGGGGTGTCCCCCAGGGGCCCCGTCCACCGGCCAGGGTCGGGGACCCTGATTCCCGAGGCCGCTGGCCCATGGCTCCTCCCCGACGTACAGCCACTCGGATCCCCGGGCCTGCTCAGCTGTGGGCGTCCGGAGAATTCACTGTTCACAGGAACGGGTTAGACGCTTCCCCAGGGCGGCCAACTTTTAAACAAAGATTGACTCTGTAATCAAAGCCTGCTCGCCTTAAACCACACTCGGGCTTCCCAGGGCGCGATTTATACTGAGGCGGGGGCGGCGGTACCTGCGCCCCTGGCCGGGCCGGCCAAGTAATGCTGACTGATGAGCACAATTAAACTGCACGGCAGAGGATCCGTCTCTGGAGCTGAGGACAAGAGGGACAGCCGGTGGCTGTGGGGGGAGGAGGGGACCACTTCCCTTCCTCTCCTCCTCCTCCTCCTCCTCTTCCTCCTCCTCTCCTCCTCTTCCTCCACAACATTCACGGGGTACGGCCCCCTCCCCCCGACTCTGCTTTCTGATTAGGCGGAGCCATGAGCAATGGGCCCAGGCTAGAATCTGGGCGCCAGCAAGCCCAGGAGAGGTTGGCGTGACTTTGGAACGCTGCTTTCTTTCTGCCTCGATCTATTAACCCTCCCTTTCCCCCACTCCCAGCTGCCCAGCTGCCCACCCAGCCTCTGACCCCCACCCTGGGGAACTTTTTTTTTTTTTGGCTTTTTGGGTCACACCTGGCGATGCACAGGGGTTACTCCTGGCTCTGCACTCAGGAATTACCCCTGGCTGTGCTCAGGGGACCATATGGGATGCTGGGAATTGCAAGGCAAACGCCCTACCCGCTGTGCTATCTCTCCAGCCCCTCTTTTTTTTTTTTTTTTTGCTTTTTGGGTCACACCCCTCGATGCACAGGCAAACGCCCTCCCTGTTGAGCTCTCGCTCCAGCTCTGCACCCTGGGGAACTCCTTGTGGCCACTGTGTGGATTATGAGCAGCTGACTTGGGCATCTGGCGACCGGGCGGAGTTGATGGCATTGTGACTGGTGGAAGTTGGAGGGGAGGGCGGGATTCCAGGTATTCTGCTCCATTTAATTGGTCCCTTTGAATCTAGGCCACCAATGAAATGCGTGACAGAAATGGCTGGGCGGGGCTAGTACGAGATGCAAGGAGAGCTCAGGGCAGCTTAGCCGCCCAGACAGAGAGCAGGACGCAGGGGTCTCTCCCAAGCACCTGACTGTGTGTGGAGGAATACAGGAGCTGTCCTGGAGAGGCCCAGTGCTGTGTCCCAGGGCGGCGAGCCTGGCCAGGGGGCCTGGGGTCCCAGTTGCAGCTTGCGGATCAGGAATGCGTATGCTGGGGCCGGGATTGGAGTAACATCAAGACCAGGCCTGAGCACAGGGACAGGGGCGTCATAATGCAGACAGGATGTGATGCCACTCACGAGTAGGAGAGGGCCCTGGGCAGGGCGAGGTTCCTGGGAACACTACTTACTGGATTATGAGCCGTGTGTTTGGGGCCACACCCAGCGGTGCTCAGGGCTCACTCCTGGCAGGGCTTGGGGACCGCAGTGGTGCCTGGGGTTGAACTCCGGGGTGTCCAAGGCCAGTGTCCTGCCCACTGTATTCTCTCTCTGGTCCCAACCCCCCTCCTTCTACCATGCAATAAAGTAGCTTCAAGCGCTCTTGGATTCTCTGGGGGTGGCCCAGGGCAGACACCGCCTGGGGTCTGTAGACCTGCCCGCCAGGGTCTCGTGACTGCCCCCTAGAGGCCACCTGCAGCCACCGTCTCTGAAGCAAAGGCGTGCGCCCCATTCTCAATGAAATGAGCAACTCAGTTATTCCGCTAGACTCTCACTCAGACTGTTTCGATACACTGTTTCATGGATATACAACAGCTCAGGAACTTCAAGAAATGATACACTGTTTCATGGATAAACAATAGCTCAGGAACTTCAAGAAATGATACACTGTTTCATAGATAAACAATAGCTCAGGAACTTTAAGAAATGATACACTGTTTCATGGATAAACAATAGCTCAGGAACTTCAAGAGACGATACACTGTTTCATGGATAAACAACAGCTCAGGAACTTCAAGAGACAATACACTGTTTCATGGATAAACAACAGCTTCTACACAACTTCAAAGACTCAAAACCAACCTTAAAAGAAGGGACTCCTGTAAGCCAAGACAAACCCCTACAAGCACAACAAACCTCTGCAGAAAGATGGCACAGATCCCCATGTCAGCACCGTTCACAAGAGCCAGGACCTGGAAACCCAAGTGCCAGAGAGCAGACGACTGGCTAAAGAAACTTGGGTCCATCCACACAATGGAATACCATGCAGCTGATAGGAAAGATGAAGTCATGAAATTTGCTTAGAAGTGGATGACCATGGAGAGTATCATGCTGAGAGAAATGAGTCAGAAAGAGAGGGACAGCTATAGAAGGACTGCACCTTTTGTGGAATATGAAATAACATAATGTGAGACTGACACCCAAGGACAGTAGACACAAGGGCCAGGAGTATTGCTCCATGGTTGGCAGCCTGCCTCATGAGCTGGGGGAGAAGGCAGCTGGGATAGAGAAGGGATCACTAAGTCAATGATGGTTGGAGGGATTGCTCAGGATGGGAGATGTGAGCTGAAAGTAGATAAAGGACCAAACGTGATGGCCTCTCAGTATCTGTATTGCAAACCATAATGCACAAAAGTAGAGAGAGAGTCTGGGGGAAACTGTTTGCCCCGGAGGCAGGGGGAGGGCTGCAAAGGGGGGGATACTGGGGACACTGGTGGTGGAGAATGGGCACTGGTGGAGGGATGGGTGTTCGATCTTTGTATGACTGAAACTCAAACATGAAAGCCTTGGAACTGGATCTCACGGTGATTCAATAATAATGATAATAATAGTAATGATAATAACAACAAGCCATGACAATAATCTCTCTCAATGTCAATGGGATGAATGAAATTGCGGGAGCCAGAGGACGAGTGTGCAGACCCCCGTCTCTTACCCACGCTGCAGACCTGGGTCCGAGTCTGTCACTAGCCAGGGGGCCACACCCTCGGCCAGTGGGTTCAATGTGGGTGACAGAGGGGTAGACGGAAACGACACGGAGTGCAGGCAGCTTCCGGGAAGTTCCATCCCCCCGAGCTCTGTCCGAGGCTGGTCCCCACCTCTGGAAGCAGCGGGGGCCAGAAATCCCCCCTCGGACCCCGCGCCTGGCTTTGGGGAGGGTTGGAGAGAGGAAGTCACGTCCTGAGTAGTTTCAGAGACGCCCCCACCCCCTCGTGTTTATCCCCCCCCAGGCCCCCCACGCCCACCCATCTGCCAGACCCCTCGCTGCTGCTGCTGTTGGTTCCTTTGCTGTTGTTTTGGAGAAGCCGCCTCCGCCCCCCACCCCCACCCCCCAAACATATGAATTTTGCAGACGAATGGTTTTATCCTGGGCGCTCAGATCCGCGTTCTCGCCCCATCTGCCGCTCCATCTGCGGCCCGCGGACCGCTCCTCTCTCCCAGGAAGGACAAGCAAAAAAATAAATATATGTGTGTGTGTGTGTGTGTGTGTGTGTGTGTGTGTGTGTGTGTGTACTCAGGGACCTTCTCGAAAGGGTGGCAGAGGCCTCACCCCAGAGGCCCCGCAGGGCCCTCCCCTGCTCCCCCCTCTGTCCACCTCCCCCCGGCAAAGGCCCCCAGGCTGGGTAGCCCCTGGCTGTGCCTGCTGGTTCGGTGCCTCCAGCCCCGGCTGGACACAGGGGCCTGTCGGGCCGTCTCGTGGACACAGGACGCCGCCCCTGGGCGTGGCTCCGTAGGGACGCGGGCGCGGACTCACCTGATGGGGTAGTCGGCGGCGCTGAGGTTGATGAAGAAGTCCCAGGGCCAGTCGGGCATGTCCAGGAGGTCGCGCATGCTCTGCAGGTAGGCGGTCAGCAGGCTGGCCCCGCCCCAGATGGTGGCCATCCTCCAGGGGGTGACGCGCACGTTGGGGTACAGCCGGGCCAGCTGCAGCACCTGGCGGTGCAGGTAATTGGAGCGCTGTGGCCAGAGAGGGGGCGGCGGTCAGCAGCTGGGGGCAGCTTGGAGGTCCCCGGGGTCATCGTCCCCCCAACTCGGGTCCTCCCCAGGGGATGGGGCTGCTGAGAGCACTGCGGGGCAAGGAACCGGCTCGGGTCAGGCAGTGTCTCCTCCCCAGCACGCCTCGGGGGCCGGAAGTGCAGCCCGGGGCCGGTCTCTGGGCGCAAGTGGAGGCCCGGGAGGAGCGTGAGGGTCGGGCCTTCCCACTCGGGCCGTCGCTGACCGTCAGCGGAACCTCTCCCCGGGAGTTGGGCTCAGCAGGACGCTGAGGCCCCGTCCAGGCAGCCAGAGACCAGCGACACGCGCCGTCACACCCCAGGCAGGGCTGAGGGTCAGGGGGACCGGCCACACGCACAGTCACACCCCAGGCAGGGCTGAGGGTCAGGGGGACCGGCCACATGCACCGTTACACCCGTATGCAGCACTCAGGCTCGGGGGACAGAGAAGGGACGCCCTGCGGGGACAGAGGTTCCTCTGTGGCCCCATGGGGGGAGGGGGCCTGGCCGGGGAGGGGGCACCCTCCAGGTGGGGCTGGGGTGGGGGCTCATGAGGCTGTGAGGGAACGTCAGGACAAAGGTTCTGGGGAAAGCATAGAGGTATGGCTGGGAACAACACATACACACACATACAAACACACATGTGTAGGCAACATGCAAATCATATGCAAACATGTGTGTATCTATACACACAGGCACAAATACAGAGCACATGCATATACACATATGCACACACAAACACTGCCCACAGACATGCACATGCTAACACACACCACACAGCTACACACATGCATATACAGACTCACATGCATACATAGACATGTACATACACATGTACATACACACGTGTCTACACGCCAAACATACACAAACAGCTGTGCACATAGACACAGGTGCACACACACAAACACTGCCCACAGACATGCACATGCTAATACACACACCACACAGGTGCACACACACATATACAGACCCACACGCATACACAGACATATACATACACACACGTGTCTACATGCCAAACACACACAAACAGCTGGCACATAGACACAGGTGCATACACACAAACACTGCCCACAGACATGCACATGCTAACACACACAGCACACAGCTACACATGCGCATATACAGACCCACACGCGTACAGAGACATGTACACATACATGTCCATGTCTACATGCCAAACACACACAAACAGCCGCACACATAGACACAGGTGCACACCCGTGTCCGGGCCAGCCGCTCCACGTACACACGCACACGCAGAGTATGTCAGACCCGGAGCTCCGGGCAGGGCAGGGCCCTCGGCCTCACCTTGTCCACGTGGATGTAGTAGAAGTGGTCGCGGTGGTAGATGGCCTTGAACATGCGCTGCAGCTGCCGGGAGGCGCGGCCGTGCACGGCCAGCACGAAGGCGATGCGCACGGGGTTGGCGGGCAGGAACTCCACGGAGTCCTCGTCCCACTGCACGCTCTTGCTGGCCTTGCCTGCGGAGAGGGGCACGGTGAGGCCGGCAGTCCGGGGGAGTCTCGGGGGCAGCGCCCGCCCTCTGGGCACACCTGAACCCAGGAAGGAGTGCGGGGAGGTGGGGGCGGGGGGAAACGCCCCGTCCCACAGCAGGGGTGGGGCGGGGAGGTCGGGGACTGTTGGAACACGTGGCCCATGTCTGCCGTGGCCCCCGTCTCAGGGGTCCCACAGACATGCATCCTTCGTCGGTGAGAAAACAGCAGGCCCTGGCGGAGACCCCAAGTCACAGCGCCCTGCTCCTGCCGGGACCTCGGGGGGTGGCCCGGGGGTCCCCGTGTCCTTGGCCCGGCAGCAGCACAGCTGTTTCTGAGCAGCCGCCAGGGGCTCGGGGACCCCTGGCCCCTGCCCGGGACGCCTGTCAACACTGTGTCTGGAAGCCCACTACTAGCCACCGCCTCCTCAGGCGACCAGTCCCACCTAGCTGGGACCTGGCCGTCATGTTTTAGAGGACCCCCGCCCCCACCCCCCCTGCTGCCCCCCAACTCAGCTCTCAGACCTCGATGACCAATGGGCGGAGACCCAGAGGCTCGGCCAATCAGAACATGCCACCTGCCTAGCTCCGTGTGGGATGCCACCTGGCCAGGCTACGGAGCCCAGAGACCCCTTGCTGTCCCCCGCAGAGCTGCTAGGAGAGAGAGACGGACCTTCTAGAAGGTTCCAAGAACCTCTCCACCACACAGAGGGTGTAGGGACCAGAGAGGGGCGGGCAGGATTCCCGCATCCCCCTGCCCTCGTGCTTCTGGGTCAGCCCAGCCGGCGGCCCCCCACCTCCGTGTTTTCCCTCCCCCTTTTCTCCTGCACTCGTGTCCAGGCTGGCCCGGTGGACGGTGGACGACCCCAGACGCCAGTGCGGGAAGCGGCCTCAGGGCCCCTCCGGGCTTCCCTTGGCTCGCGGCCGGGAGCCGAGTCCAGGAGAAGAGCCACGCCCCAGGCACAGTAGTAACTGGGCTTCCCCTCACTCCCCCGGGACTCACTGACCGCTGCCTCAGGGGGTCACGGGACCCACCAGGAAGCCGGCAGGGCCCTGGCTGCAGGGGCGAGGCCCCTTCCCTCCACCCCCCTGCGAATGTCCACTGGGGGAGCTGAGAACGGGACCAGGAGGTGGGGGGCTTGTTGGCGCTCACTGAAAACCCAAGCGGGGGGCCACTGCGTCCGCTCCAGCCCGGGAGTTAGTTAGGTCACTGGTCTTCGACCGCCTGCCCCTCACGTTGCTGGCCCCCAGAATATTGCAGGACACAGTTCTGGAGGACAGGTGAGCAGGGTCCACCACTGCGGGAAACTCAGCCCTGTCAGCATGGACCACCCGCATTCTTGCACCCGTGTTTTGGCTCCCTTACACAAGCTCCTTTCTGCCTCAGGGCCTTTGCACTGGCCACCACGGCCTCACCCCTGCATCCTGATCTCTGTTAGCTGCCCCCCTCAACAACAGCCTCCCCCTTACAACAGCCCCCCCACCCCCACCCAGCACTACGAACATTTTCAGCATGGCGTTTTGCATCCTTTGACATCATTCATCTGCTTATTGGTTCATTTTCTGTGCACCCCTCGGGGACTGAGGCCTCACAGGAGGTGAGAACGACCTCGACCTGCTCCATCCCGGCGTTTGCTGCCCCGGAGCAACACTTAGCACGTGCCCGGCAGTCCCGGGGAGGTATCCGCTCGCTGCCTCCATCCAACGTGCCGTGAGCACAAACTCAACGTCTCCTCGGCATTTCAGCCACTCTTCGCCACAGCCCTGCACGGGGCCTTACTCCACGCTTGTCCCCAGCTGAAGAACGGAAACGCCAGCTCGGAGAGACGCCTGGAGCTCGGTCTCAGCCGCTACCTAGCGATGCACCTGAGACCCCAAAGCCTCCCCTCTGTCCACCTTGGACACCCACCAACCACCCACCCAGCAGCCAACCCTCGTCCACCTCGGAAACTGACCCCGCACCCACCCGTCTCCCCACCACCATCCTCAAGCAAGGCAGCCGGGCATCCGCTCTTCCAGGCACGGACCACCTCACCCGTCCGTCCCATGTGAGCTCGGGTTCCACTACGTGGCAGGCACAGGACTAGGCACTCGGAAGAGGGAAGCTGGGGATTCAAACCCTCGCCTCCGAGAAGCTCCCGGGAAGTGCGAAGGATGGAAGGGGTGGTGACCTGAGCTCCAACAGAACAGGGACCAACGATTCCGGAGAGTTCGGGCTGCCCTGGAAGGAGGGGGAGCCGTGAGCACTGGAGATACGGGGACCACCGGGATGACGGCGGGACAGCGGAGGCCACAGGGGCTGCGCCTGTTTCTTCAAGCCCTTCTCGGGGGCCCCTCAGCTCGCTGACACAATCACCCCGATTCTGACTGGTAACAGAACACCGGGGCGAGGCCAGGCTAAGCCCCTTCTGACCGTCTCTCTGTGCCAGTCCCAGCACACCCGCCTTCCTCGAAGCCGGCCCGTGTCCTCGTTCCCGTCCTGCAGCCCGCACAAAAGGGGATCAGGGTCAAGTGTGGTTCTTCCTACAGCCCCGGCTCCAGGCTGCAAAGGGCCCGGCTCCCACTGAGCCCACTGGGGGCCGCCGAGTCTCCCTCTCTGAGGGTTTCCCTGAGAGCATGACGACGCGCCAACGAAAATGGGGTTCTCTGGAGTCCCCCCCAGCACCAAATGCTTCCCTCACACCTGCCTGCACCTGGGGGGCTAGAGGACGTCGGGGAGGCCACTGGCCTGGCACGCAGCTGACCTGCGTCTGATCCCCGGCACCATATATAGTGCCCCAGACCCTCCCAGGAGTGAGCACAGAGCCGGGAGTAAGCCCTGACTGAGCACCGCCAGGCGTGCCCTACCTTGCAAGCAAAATAAAGGTAAAATAAAACGACAGAGGAAGAGAGACGGACAAGTAAGTCTGTGGCTTGCGCGGGGGGCTGTAACCAGGCAGGTGGGAGGTGGATGAGGCCCGGCCGGGGAGCTGGGATGGGAGTGCGGGAAGCCAGGGAATATTAATTAGACGCCTTCCGAGTGCTTCCCGACGGGACGTGCTGAGTTTGTCAAGCTAGGCGGGACGGCGGAGGCCAAGAGCAAACCTTGTGAGTCCAAATACCCGCTGCTTTCTAGCCGGGGTTCCGGCTCGGAGCTTTCTGCCTAGGACTCTGGGGCTGGGCGGGGGGGGGGGTCTTCTAACTGTGAGGTGTCCTTTTTGCCCCATCTTGGATTTGTGGAGTTTTTTTTTTTTTTTAACATTACCGTGCTTCTCTCACGGGCTTTCACTGCCAGGGGCTAAGCTGCCGCAGGAGCGAGCCCCACCTCTGGGGAATGGTGCCAGGCTCAGAGAGGGTAAGGAGCTAGTGCCAGGTCACAGCGCGGGGAGCAGGAAGCACACAGCTCTGAGTAACCGCCAGTGCCGGGACCCGCAGGCTGCGGAGTGAGTACTGGGCCAACTCCCCCGGGACCTGACGTCTCACGCATACCCCTCACCAAACGGGCTTCTTCACACTAGGTTCATGGATTTAGAAAAAAAATAATTATTTTATTGACTCACTGTGAGATACAGTTACAAGCCTTCATGTGTGAGTTTCAGTCATACAATGATCAAACACCCAAACCTCCACCAGTGCACATTCCCCACCACCAATGTCCCCCGTATACCTCCCCCTGCCTCCATGGCAGACAATTTCCCCCATAGTCTCTCTCTACTTTTGGGCATTACGGTTTGCAATACAGACACTGAGAGGCCATCACGTTTGGTCCTTTACCTGCTTTCAGCACACGTCTCCCATCCCGAGCGATCCCTCCAACCATCACTGACTTAGTGATCCCTTCTCCATCCCAGCTGCCTTCTCCCCCAGCTCATGAGGCAGGCTGCCAGCTATGGGGCAATATTCCTGGCCCTGTGTCTGCTGTCCTTGGGTGTCAATCTCATATTATGATATTTTTTACTCCACAAATGAGTGCAGTCCTTCTGTGTCTGTCCCTCTCTTTCTGACTCATTTCACTTCGCATGATACTCTCCATGTCCATCCACTTCTAAGCAAGTTTCATGACTTCATCTTTTCTAACAGCTGCATAGTATTCCATTGTGTAGATGTACCAAAGTTTCTTTAACCAGTCATCTGTTCTTGGGCACTCGGGTTGTTCCCAGATTTTGGCCATTGTAAACAGTGCGGCAAAGGTTCACGGACCCTCACCTGATGGCGTGAACCCACTGTTCCTCATTGTGGAGGTGTGGGCTGTCCTGGGCCCCCTCGATCCCTTTCCTTCTCCCCGACTAGATTCCGGCGTTTCTCACCCTGGGGCCATGACAGAGCTGAGCACAGGCCCCCCGTGTTCTCAATCGGGGGTCTGGCCTTAGCAGCGCCCGTGACACCTGGGAATGTGTTGGCCACACGAATGTCAGCCCTCCGCCCCCCTCGACCTCCCGAACCCAAAGCTGGGGGTGAGGGTGTTGCTCTGACTCCCGGGTGCCTGCAAGAGACCCCCAAGTCCACTCAGGAAAATCACAGGCTGCTGGGGGCCCCCAGAGCCCGACTGGCTGTTAGCATCACCGGTCCAGAAACCATCAGCTAAGAAACCACGCCCCGGCCCACTAAGAAACATCTCAGGGCTGGAGTGATAGCACAGCGGGGAGGGTGTTTGCCTTGCACGCGGCCAACCCGGGTTCGATTCCCAGCATCCCATAGGGTCCCCTGTGCACCGCCAGGGGTAATTCCTGAGTGCAGAGCCAGGAGTAACCCCTGTGCATCGCCGGGTGTGACCCAAAAAGCAAAAAAAAAAAAAGAAAGATCTCAGCTCCTGGATCTGGTGGGTGATCAGTATTGGTCACTTCCCCTGCGATGTCCACCAGGGATCCGATGTGAAGATATGAAGCCACCCGGGGTCTGATTTTTCTCTCCCCTCCTCCCTCACCTCTCCAGCTCCGCCCAGAGACGCCTCCCAACACCCCTCCGGACAGTCCCGCCCTGCTCCCCCAGAGAGACTCTATCCCACTCGCTCTTTCTCCCCCTCTCTGAGCAGAGGTGCCCCCACCCCGCCCCCGCCCTCGCCCAGCACTCAGGGAATTTTCCTGCTCACTGACTCTGTTCCCCCTCGTTCGAGTCTGGAGTTATTAAACCACAGCCCGTGGCTTAACCGTCTTATTGATTTTATTGTCGGGAGCCCTGGGATATTCTAATGACGGACGGCCCGAGACGTGGGAGCTGGTGGGGGAGACAGTCACGGCACACGGCACCTCTCCCCGAGACTCGCTGGGTCCCAGACACTCGGCCTGGGACGCACGCAGCAGCGCCCGCGGTGGCCGGGAACCCGGGGCTGCCCACGGGCTCTCGTCCCGCCCAGTGGTGAGGCTTCTCCTGCGTTTCGAGACCCAAGAGGCATTTCGGCCGCCGCTACCCCAGCCTGCCAGGCCCTTGGCCGAGCACGTTTTAAATACATTTTCTTTTTCTTTTTTTGGCTTTTTGGGTCACACTCGGCGATGCTCAGGGGTCACTCCTGGCTCTGCACTCAGGAATTACCCCTGGCGGTGCTCGGGGGACCCTATGGGATGCTGGGAATCGAACCCCGGTCGGCCACGTGCAAGGCCAACGCCCTCCCCGCTGTGCTATTGCTCCAGCCCCCAAGAATTCGGTTTTGGGAGCCCTACGTGGCCATGCTCAGGGGTTACTCCCAGCTCACTGCTTGTCGGAGGAGGCGTCCACTGCTGGGGGTGGGCTGGGGGACCGTGCGGTGCCGGGAACGAAACCTGGGCCTCTCACGTGCAAAGCGCGTGCTCCAGCCCTTCGAACCCTCTCCCCAGCCCAACTAACTTCTCTTTTTTCCTGCTTTTTGGGTCACACCCGGCGATGCTCAGGGGTTCCTCCTGGCTTTGCACTCAGGGAAATAGTCCTGGCGGTGTTTGGGGGGGCCCTATGGGATGCTGGGGATTGAACCCGGGTCGGCCAAGTGCAAGGCAAACGCCCTCCCCGCTGTGCTATCGCTCCGGCCCCTGACTCATTTCTCTTTGTGGTCATCGAGGTGAGAGCCGTGAAGGTACAGGGTTCGTGTTTACGCTTTCAGTGCACCACAAGTTCCCGACCCGCCGCCGGGGTGCCCCAGGCCCTTTGCTCCTGCCCCTTATGTCACGTCTCACCTTCTGCCCACCTCCTTGGGGACTTGCCGCTCTGCTGTGAAATCCCAAACGTCTGTGTTCCCTGGACACCACCTGCTCGCCTGCTTCTCCCCACGCCACAGACGAACAAGCCGCCTTTGTCCTCCCGAAACCTATTTTGTCCAACCCGAACCCCCCCCAACTCATCCAACTGGGAGCAAAAAGTGCTAAACCACTTGCAAGTCTCACCTTGGCCTCCGGCCCCCAGAGCTTGGGCCGACCTGGACCCTCGTGGCTGAGGGCACCCGCGTGGGGTCCTTAGGGTGGGGACACTTGATCAGGGGCACCTCCTGGGGAGGCTGGGTGAGGCTTCCCAGGGGCTGAGAGCTACGGGCTGGGTGGGGAGTCGGGCAGGGCAGCAGGGAGGAGGAGGGGAGGGTTGGTGAAGGAGCCCCCGGCTGCCCCACGGGTGGTTACCAAAGGGCGACCAAAGGGGTCCGGGAGCCCCCCAGGCCTCCTGCAGCTTCTGACACCCCCCACCCCCCAAGTCCTCACCTGTGAAGGTGCTTCCCGGGCTCCATAAATCCCGCGCCCGGAAGACGCCAAGACTCAATCCGTTTTTATTACCGACGGGCCGAGGAGGGAGTGGGGCTTATTTACTCCTGGGGGCGCGCCGCTGACAGCGGGTTTATTTCCTCTGACTCGAGGGCTCCGGGCGTGTCACACTCCCCCACGTAACAGTCCATTAATTAAAGCCGAATTGGTTGGAATTTTCCTAATAAAAATCCTTATAGTAATCACATTACGGGCCATTAACACTGCCTCCTGCCCATAAAGCAGGAATATGGGCACAGGTGCCTCTTCCCGGGAGGGCTGTCTCCCCCGAGGGCGCCCCCGCCTGTCACGTTAGTGCAGGTGGCCTTTGGAGGGGCGGAGGAGGTGCTGGGCGGGGCGGCCCCCTCCCCCCCCCCCCCCCCCCCCCGCCTGGTCTCACCCCCGCATCCTCTCGCTGAGTCCTGGCAGGGAACTTCAGCAGCTTGGGAGCCGCAAGGGCCACTCTGGAACTCGGTTCTCCAGCCCGACCCCCGCAGTGAGAACCAGAGGCACCGCCAGCAGCGCTCAGTGTTTCAACGCTTGTGCCCCGACGGTCAGGCCCACTGCTCCCACGGCCGTGCTCCCCCGGCCCAGTGGGGGGCCCCATGCTCGGCTGGACCCGAACCACTGACCCTTCCAGCCCGGCAGGCTGAGCACTGCTGGGAGTAAGCCCTGCCCTCACCCCCAAGCGCTGTGGGGGGGGCTCCCCCCAGTAAAATGCAGAGAGAGAGATAAGACCCTTTAAAAAAATTGTTCTGTACTTTTGAAAGTTCTGCTGCAAAATGACAGAGAGAGAGAGAGGAGAGAGAGAGAAGAGAGAGGGAAAGACAGAAAAGAGAGAGGGAGAAAGACAGGGAGAGACAGAGAGAGGGAGAGAGGAGAGAGAGGGAGACAGACATAGAGAGGGAGAGACAGAGAGAAAAGAGAGAGGGAGAGAGAGAGGGAGAGACAGAGAGAGGGAGAGAGGAGAGAGAGGGAGACAGACAGAGATAGAGGGAGAGACAGAGAGGGAGACAGAGAAGGAGAGAGAGAGGGAGAGATAGAGAATGGGAGAGAGACAGAGACAGAGAGAGGGACAGAGAGAGAGGGAGCGAGAGAGGAGAGAGGAGAGGAGAGAGACAGGGAGGGAGAGAGAGAGGGAGAGACAGAAAGGGAGAGAGGAGAGAGAGAGGGAGACAGACAGAGAAACAGAGGGAGAGAAATAGAGGGAGAGACAGAGAGGGAGAGACAGAGGAGAGAGTGGGAGAGAGACAGAGACAGAGAGACGGACAGAGAGACGGAGAGACAGGGGAGAGAGTGTCCTAAGGCTCTTCAGGATTTTTTCTCACAGACCTACATTCAGGGGTCTCTGTGCCTTACCCCACAGCCACGGACCCACACCGGTCAGGATTTATTTTCCTTCCCCCACATAACCCTGTCAGCAGGTTTCAGCCACTAGCCTCGCTGTGTGCCCCCGTGAGCCCCCCACCCCAGCAATCCAACCCAGAGGCGCCCTCCTCGCCCGCTCCCGCTCCCTAGAGGGCCCCTGCTCCCCGCCTTGCTCCCACCGGGAGGGGTCGGAAGTCAGAGGTTCAGGGATCACATCGCCGCCGCCTCCTTCCCATAACACGGGCCAGCCCAGGCCTCACCAGAGACCCCAGAGAGGCCCAGCGGTGGGGGCGGGGCACCAGGGCTATAACGTCAGCATGTCTGGGATTCTAGGAATGAACTTGGGGCTCTGGACGTGCGAGGCCAGTGCTTGGCTGTCGGAGCCGTCTTCCCGGTCTCCGCTCACATTCAAGGCAGACATTAGCACAGCCGGGGGTTACTATAGAGTCGTTTTCTTTCTCCTTCTTCTTCTTTTTGCTCTTTGGGTCACACCCAGCGATGCTCAGGGGTTACTCCTGGCTCTGCACTCAGGAATTACTCCATATGGGCCCAGGGCACCCTATGGGATGTTGGGAATCGAACCCCGGTCGGCCGCGTGCAAGGCAAACGCCCTCCCCGCTGTGCTCTCGCTCCAGCCCCTCAACAAGGACCTTTCTTGGCAAACCCGCAGACCCAGCTCCTCCCCGAGCTGGGCATGGACGGTCCACGAGAGCGCTCTGGGGGGGAAGGGGCAGGGTCCCTGCGTGGGCATGACAGGGTTAAGCCGTCCAGGAGACAGGGCGGGCAGGGCTACAGCTGGGGAAGGCCACTGACAGTGACAACAATTTCAATTAAATTAAATTCAGCCGGCTCCAAAAGGAAACACGTGTAATGGTAATTTCATGGGTGTACCAATGTGTAAACCGAACAGATGACACTTAAATGAGAAAGGCAGAGAGATGACATTTGGTTAAATAATGCATCAGTGAGTAGAATTTGTTGGAACCGCCATAAACTCACACGCGCACACACACACACGCGCACACACACACACACACACACACACACACACACACACAACAGAGAGTGGAGCAAGCTGTCGCCCGGCCAGGTGACTCAGGGTTTTCTGCACAAGGACGGGAACTGAGGCAGCGCAGACGGGAGGCAAGCTGGCGGCCCCCGGGATGCACCGTTGCCCGGTGACGTCTGCCCCATCCCACTGTCCCCGGGGGTCTCCGGTGCTCCCAACCGGGCCACCCCAAGGCAGACACGACCTCCTGCTTGTCTTTCCAATGACGGTGGTGGGCATCATGACCCACCCCACTGGACGTGTGCCCCAACTCTATCCCCCCCTGTTGTTTCTGGGGCCTCACCCGATGGCACTCAGGGATCACCCTGGCAGGTACCAGGGGACCATATGGGGTGCTGGGATGAACCTAGTTGTCTGCATACAAGGTGAGTGCCCGACCCACTGTGCTATCACTCCTGTCACTCTTGTCTCCCTCCCTCCCTCTTCCCCTCCCTCTTTTCCTTCTTCCCTCCCTCCCTTCTCCCTCCTCTCCTTCCTTCCTTCCTTCCTTCCTTCCTTCCTTCCTTCCTTCCTTCCTTCCTTCCTTCCTTCCTTCCTCCCTCCCTCCCTTCCTTCCTCCCTCCCTCCCTCCCTCCCTTCCTTCCTCCCTTCCTCCCTTCCTCCCTCCCTTCCTTCCTTCCTTCCTTCCTTCCTTCCCTTCCTTCCTTCCTCCCTTCCTTCCTTCCTTCCTCCCTCCCTCCCTCCCTCCCTCCCCTTACCTCCCTCCCTTCCTCCCTTCCCTTCCTCCCTTCCTTCCTTCCTCTCCTTCCTTCCTTCCTTCCTTCCTTCCTTCCTTCCTTCCTTCCTTCCTTCCTTCCTTCCCTTCCTCCCTTCCCTTCCTTCCTTCCTTCCTCCTCCCTTCCTTCCTTCCTTCCTTCCTTCCTCTCCTCCCTCCCTTCCTTTCCCATCCTCCCTCCCTCCCTCCCTCCCGTCCCTCCCCTCCCTCCTTTCCTTCCTTTCTCCCCTCTCTCCCTCCCTTCCTTCCTTCCCTCCTCCTCCCTCCTTCCTTCCTTCCTTCCTTCCTTCCTTCCTTCCTTCCTTCCTTCCTTCCTTCCTTCCTTCCTTCCTTCCTTCCTTCCTTCCTTCCCTCCCTCCTTCCCTCTCTCCCTTCTTCCCTCTCTCCCTTCCCTTTCTTTTTCTGCTTTGTTTCTGAGCCCATATCCAGCAATACTCAGGGGTTGCTCCTGGCTCTGTGCTCAGGAATCACTCCTGGCCGTGCTGGAGAAACATAGGGGGTCCCGAGAATCAAACCCGGGTCGGCCTTACGCAAGGCCAACACTCCACCCGCTGTCCTACCCATCCTTCCCGTGCTTAAACGAAATGGGTGAAGCGAGTCACGAGGGCTGTGAGGATCCGAGAGAACTGCACCCAGACTCGGGCCGGGGGCTGAAGGCGGGTGCACGGACCCTGGGGTGGCTCCTCTAACAAGGCCCCTCCCGCGGGCCTCCTGCTGGGCAGCGGGTCTCAGCCATGCCCGCTGCCCGCGCCAGCTGCACAGCACCCCTTTGCCGTCCCGGTGCTCTGGCCGCCTCTCCTTCGCACGGTCACTGAGTGTCGTCCTGGGTGGGCAGGGCCCCCGGGAGGCGGACAGGGACCGGGTAGGGAGAGAGACGGCGACGTACCTGTGCTGAGCTGGCCAGAAGCACACCCTGGGGGGCCAGTGAGCCGCGGGTGGGCACCAACCCCTGCCAGGGACCCCCGCCCTGCCACGTGCACGACCGTCTGCTCTGTGGTCTGGGGGCGCTTGGGCTGATTCGTTTAAGTTTTAGCACTTAGTCCTCCTGAGTCCTGGGAGGGGTGTGTGTGTGTGTGTGTGGGGGGGGTCACGATTCTCCAAATCTGACAGGGGAGGAGAAGAGCCAAGATCGGCCACTCAGGCAGAGCTGGGGCCGGGAGGGGCGTGGGGTACAGCTGCCCCAGTGCAGAGGTGAGGGAAGGGAAGGTGTCCCTGGGAGCCTGCAGGGGGCAGGCCAGGCTCTGCGGGCAGCGGCTGGAACCTTCTCCCCTGGGCACGCTCCCCACCGCCTACCTCCCAGGGAGGTCGACCTGACCCCCCAACTTCCTTCCACTTCTGCGCTCTTGCAGGCCAGGGAGGGGGCACCGGGCTGGGGTGCAGCCCCGTCCAGGTTCTCTGGGGGCAAGGAGGGAGCAGCGGCGTCCTGAGTAGGGAGACCCGTTCTCTCCCCTGAGGCTCGGGGGTGAGGAAGAGGAGCACAGACACGGGGAGCACAGACACGGGGGCTCATGCCCCGGGCCTGCTCCTCTGGATCTCTCACGCCCCCCCCCACCCCTGCACCCCTCCCGGGCACTCCTGAGCCCTGTCTGCACAGACCCTGTGAGGTGTCTCGGTGCGTCGGGGGAGGGCACTAGTGACGTCGGGGGGACGGAGGGGGAGAGGCCAAGGGGCGGGGGCGACACAGGCCAGGCCCGCCCGCCCCCATTCACGGACCCACGCAAGCCGCACCTTTGCGGGCAGTTTCCGAAGCACGCAACTCCCGGGCGGCCACCAGGCCAGTGTCCCCGCAGCGCAGTGCCAGGGGGGGACGGTGCCCCGCGGTCCCCTGAGACCCAGGGGCGGGGGGCGGCAGAGAGTGCCCAGGGTCTGGGGCAGGGAGCTTCTGCCACCCTGTCAGGTCACAGTGCCAGGAGAAAAGGCGGAAAAGAAAAAGAAAAAGAAAAAGAAAAAAAAAAACCGCTGACATTTGTGAAGTGCCTTTCTCTGTCTCTCGGTCTCTGCGCCTGGAATTGCAGGGAACATATTCTAAGACTAACCTGTCAGCCGGTGACAACTAAATTACTAACCCTGGCTTCCCCCCGTGCCCCGTGTCCCTGTCACAGCCGCAGCCACGCCGGCCCAGGACAGCTTCCTGAGACGGACTCCCGGCCTCTGGAAGGTGACCCTCTGGCCGGGAGTGACCCCAGCTAGCTGCTCGCATGGACTTTCCGGAGGTGGCGGGGGTGGGGGGGGTGGGGGGAGAGTGTGCCAACTCTGGGCGTGGCTCGGGAAGACCCTGAGAGGGGGAGGCCAGAGCTGCAGAGAAAGGGGCTTTGCTGAGCGCCTTCATCACCCCCCATGCAGGCCCCGGCATCTGCTTAGGAACCCGCTTCCCAGCATCCTTTGCGGGCCAGGGATGAGCACCAGCTCTAGGCTTAGACCCCCCGGGTCCCTCCTGCTCCCGCTCCTCCTCCTCTGGGCGTTCCCGACCTCCCCCCCACACCCCCCTCTCCACCTTGTGGGAGCAGGAGGGTGAGGGCCACCTCGGGCGTTGTAGGGGGGGGGGCAGGTGGGGGAGGGGGCTGCAGAGAGGAACACGCCCCCCCGTGGAGGGGCTGCAGAGAGGAACACGCCCCCGTGGGGGTCTGCTCAGGGCATTGCCCACCCCTCAGGTCGTCTGACGCCCTTCGGGGGTACACCTGGGTGGTGAGAGCAGAGGGGGCCGGGACCAGGCCTGCAGAGGTGGCGGGTGGGTCGGGGACGGTACTGACCCCCTCCCAGCCCACTTTCCCTGGGGGAGGGGATGGGGGCACTCCTAGCTCTCCTGAGGGGGCTCGGGAGACCACGAGGGGGCCGGATCAAGCTGGGGTCTGCTCCCTCCTATTGCTCCGGGCCCCTCCCGGTGGGGCTTCCTAAGGCGCCGACTGGGCACCAGGTGGGAGCGGCCAACCTGCCCCCGGTGACCACGACTGCCCCGCAGCCCGCCAGGCCAGGGCCGTGTGGGGAGGCAGGCGAGGGCTGGCGGCCAGCTGGTCTGCCCAGACGCTCCTCTCTGGCGGGGAGAGGGAGTGTTGGGGCCACACTCGGGGAGTAGCTCAGGGCTGACTCCTGGCATCGGTGCTCAAGGGTCACACTCCCGGCCGGGTTCAAGGGACCCTACGGGTACCAGGAGTCAAACCTGGGTCAGCCACGTCCAGGACAAGCGCTGTCAGCTGCCCGGCCGCTCCGCTGCCGGCTCCCAGACGCCCCGCGGGCAGGCGACAGACGTTGGGCAAATGCCGAGGGCTGCACGTGTTGGTGGGAGAGGCCCCCAGGTCCCCCCCCCGCCCCCGCCAGCGCCCACAGACGCCGTGACCAGCACCTGTGTCCCTCTAGCCTCGGCAGCCCCTGCCTGCACCGGAGACGCGCAGGAAACGCTCACCACGGGCACTGCCAGATGCAGCCGGAGCCCCCGCCATGGGGACACCAGGACTCTGGACCAGGTACCCACCAGGACACAGGGTGCCCTACTGTGTGCCACTCTGTCCCGGGCCTGGCCAGCACCCTGGGCTCACCAAGGTGGCTCTCTGTCTCTCGCTCTCTGTCTCTTGTTCTCTGTCTCTGTCTCCTCTCTCCCTCCCTCCCTCTCCCTCCCTCTCCTCTCTCCCTCCTTTCCTCTCTGTCTCCCGCTCTCTCTTATCTCTCTCACTCTGTCTTTCTGTTTCCTCTCCTCCTTCCTTCCCTCTCCCTCTCTCTCTCCCTCCTTTCCTGTCTCTCTTTCTCTCTTGTCTCTCTCACTCTCTTTCTCTGTCTCCTCTCTCTCCCCCTCCCTCTCCCTCTCTCTCTCTCCCTCTTTTCCTCTCTCTCTTGTCTCTCTTACTGTCTTTCTCTGTCTCCTCTCTCTCCCTCCCTCCTCTCCTTCTCCCTCTCCCTCCTTTCCTCTCTGTCTCCAGCTCTCTCTTATCTCTCTCGCTCTGTCTTTCTCTATCTCCTTTCTCTCCCTCCCTCCCTCTTCCCCTCCGTCCTTTCCTCTTTGTCTCTCGCTCTCTTGTCTCTCACTCTGTCTGTCTCCTTTCCTCCTTCCCTCCCTCTCCCTCTCTCCCTCCTTTCCTGTCTCTCATTCTCTCTTGTCTCTCTCTCTCACTCTGTCTTTCTCTGTCTCCTCTCTCTCCCCCTCCCTCTCCCTCTCTCTCTCCCTCTTTTCCTCTCTCTCTCTTGTCTCTCTCTCTCACTGTCTTTCTCTGTCTCCTCTCTCTTCCTCCCTCCCTCTCCCTCTCCCTCTCCCTCTCCTGCCTTCCCCTCTCTCTCCGTCTCTCCCTTTCTCCCTATCTCACTTCATTGGTTATTTCACTGAAGAAAATGGGGACGGGGAGACAGAACAGCAGCGAGGGTGTTTGCCTTCTATGCAGCCAGGCTGGGTTCAACCCTCGGCACCCCCAATTAGCACCCCGAGTCCTGCAGGAGTGATTCCCGAGCACAGAGCTGGGAGCAAGCCTTAAGCACTGCCGGCGTGACCCCCAAAAAACAACCAACCAAACAGGAGGAGGGGGGAAAAAAGGGAAAAAGCCACGGAGCCAGTTCTGGAGTACAGCTGACAAAAGGGCGAGCATCCACGTCCCTCTACTGCAGCAAGGAAGAGGACGCTGGGGGTGAGAGGGTGGCGGGCACAGGCGTTTTCTCTTTTATCAGCTTATAAAAGAAAAGACAGAAGATGACACGCCCTTCGTCCTCGCAAGCAGGGTGGGCCTCCCTCTGCCAACGTTCCCTGCTACTGACGGGGCCTGTGCACTGCGCCCTTGGTTTGCAGATCTGTGAAATTGGTACACGACGGGCCACTCACTCCCCGCCTCCCGCCCTGTGTCCCCTTCTCCCCTCCTCACCCCCGATTAGACCCAGGAAAGTGGTTCTCTCCACCACCAGGAGAGAGATGCGGGGTTCGTCCTGCAGCCGGGCAAAGGAGCACCCCTTCGCCCCCCGGGCTTAAGACCAAGAGCACCTTTGGGGGAGGAACTGAGTGTTGAAAGGAGGAAAGGATGTATCTGATAACCTTCCAGTATCTGTACTGCAAACCATAATGCCCGGAAGGGGGAGGGAGAGAGAGGGAGAGAGATGGAGACAGACAGAGATGGAGAGAGACAGAGAGAGAGTGGAGTGCACAAGCTAGGGAGAGAGAAGGAAAGTGCCTGCCGCAGAGGTGGGTGGGTGTGGGTGGGTGTGGGTGGGAGGGAAACTGGAACACTGGTGGTGGGAACTGTGCACTGGTGAAGGGACGGGTGTGGGAACATGATACAAGTGAAACCCAGTCATGAAAAAAAATTAGATTATTATTTAGATTCCTAGGTGGGGGGGAAGACGAGGCTGAGCCAACCTTGGCCCACAGGGGCCGAGAGGGAGCATTCTGGGTTCTGTGGGTCCCACCCCACGAACAGGAAACTGCCCGGACCACCTGCCAACAAGCTGAACCCGACTCAGCCCGGCCGCCCTGCTGACCGCCTCCTTTTGTACCAGGGCTCAGTCTCCCAAACAGCACCACGAGTTTTTTTTTTTTTTTTTTTTTGGTTTTTGGGTCACACCCGGCGATGCACAGGGGTTACTCCTGGCTCTTCACTCAGGAATTACCCCTGGCGGTGCTCAGGGGACCATATGGGATGCTGGGATTAGAACCCGGGTCGGCCGCGTGCAAGCAAACGCCCTCCCCGCTGTGCTATCGCTCCAGCCCCAGCATCACGAGTTTTCTAGAAAGAACCATCAGATGAGCCTTTCTGCCCTGGAGAACCTCACAAGCTTCCACCTAGTACACACGTGCACACACGCACACATGCACGCACGCATACGCACGCACACACACGCACGCACACACACACATGCACACACTCGAACACACACATGCACGCACACACATGCACTTGAACACACACGCATGCACACACACACGCATGCACACACACACACACACGAGCGTGTTTGTCCCCGCCCTCCCCAGAATCCCCCCACCCCCACCCCAAGCTGACAGTGGGTTCACATCTCTGGAATACCCACCACGGCGCTTTCCCGGCAGCCCTCGGTGCCCCCGTGAGGCACACTGCCACACTGCAAGCACGCCCAGGTCACTTCCTCTTTTACAGCCGGACCCCCCCCCCCCCTCCTAGGCCGCTGCAATTGGGAGCAGGAAACCCCGCTCAGACAACCAGCAGATTCTTCGAGAGGCTGCCAGGAGGGCGTAGTGTCCAGCTCGGCCCCGGCCCGTGCGACCCCCCAGCCCGGACACCGCTGCCCGCGTCTACCCTGCCCGTGGCTACCCTCCTCCCTCCGCACGATTCCCGCCCAACTTCCTCACAGCACGCCAGGAACTTGTTTGCTGTCTGCAGGCTGGTGGGGGAACGCATCACGCGTCACAAGGAAGAAGAAAAAGAAGGAGGAGAAGGAGGAGAAGAAGAAACCCCAATTTTCTCTGAGTAGATTACTTGTCAGACAGCGAAATGGGATATAATTATGGTGTGACATTTCCAACAGCAAATACGTTCCAGTGTAAGCAATTAACACCGGTTCTTTTTGGCAGGTTCGGGAGATTACTCAGAGGCTGGGGTACCTTACAATGCCCCATGAATAATAAATAACGGAGACACAAGCTAAGTTGCAGGCGGGAACCAAAGTTCAGGCTTCCTTGATGAAAACCGACTGGGTGCTGTTAGGTCTGTTGTTCCGTGCCAGGGAGCGGGAGTCTGGATTTCTCCACACAACTTGTTTCCTTCGATGCTAAGGGCATCTGCCGCCAAGAGCCTTCCCTCCCTCCCTCCCTCCCTCCCTCCCTCCCTCCCTCCCTCCCTCCCTCCCTCCCTCCCTCCCTCCCTCCCTCTCGCCCTGGAACCCGCATGTATTTATTCCCGTGGCTGGACAGCTGCATCCAGCGGTGAATTTGGAAGTGACCCCCACAGGGGGGTGGGTGAACAGGAGAGATGGTTTGGGCTGAGGTCTCGGGACACAGTCTCGGCTTCCATGTCTTGCCCCAAGTCCCCGAAAGTGGAAGAAGGCCCCGGAGGGAGAACCCCACCCTCACGGCCAGTCTGATGTCACCCACCCCAGGAGCTTCCTAACTGCGTCACGTGCACCTCAGTGACCCCGAAGCCTGGGCCATGCCCACCGGGGAGACAGGCACGCCTCGGAAGGGAGAGGTTCCAGGTCGGGTGTTCGAGGTCAAGGTCACGTCAAGGAGCAGGGATGACCTGTGAGCTACTGCCACGAGTGAGTGTGCTGGGGGTGGGGGACTCGGCAGCCCGCCTCGCCTCCCCTCTCTCTGCACACTGACACAGCCGTGCTGACCACTTGTGTCTGCAGACGCTGCCCAAACTGGCTCCTCCTCTGGGTGGCCCCGAGCCGAGTCATGAGTCCTGGGCTCGGAGTCCCCACTGCCTCCCGTGTCGAAAGCAGGGACTGCTCTGCACCTAGCACGGTGGTGGTGTCTGCGGGGGGCCGAGTGCCTGCCTGACACAGTGGAGTGCTACATCCTCAGTCGCCCCCTGACACACAGCTACTGAGGGCAGCAAAGTCCAGACGTTCTTCGGGTCTGCGGGCGGCGGGAGAACGTCATCCTGGCGTGAGGGGCTCTGGGGGGGGGATGCCTATGACAGCGAAGGCTCCATCTCCAAGACACCCACCCTGGTGCCGTAGGAGCCGGGCCCCACGGGGCCCCGGCGAGGAGGCAGAGCCTCACCGAGAGGACACAGAAGGTTTTCTCGGTGCACGCGGGAGAGGAAGGGCATCCCAAGGAGGAGGCCAAGGGTGCCCGCGTCACGCGGAGTGAGGCCCTAACCCTCCGGGGCTCTCGGGATGGCTAAGAGGTGCTGTTCCCCAGGAGCCAATGGGCGGAGGCGGAGTGAGAGACAGGAAGGCGGGGTTGGGGGGGGGTGCAGGGGAGGCAGCCGTGAGGATTCCGTGGACGCGGAGCAGAACTCTGCCGGAAGCACGTGGCCAACCCAAGTTTAATCCTTGATGAGCCACAGCCTCCCCGGAGCACAGCCAGGGGTCTACTGCTGAGCACAGAGCCAGGAGTAACCCCTGAGCATCGCTGGGTGTGACCCAAATGACAGCAAAGAAATCCAGAGTGAGGACCAGAGTGCCTGGCCAGCAGGGGTGGACATCATCACGGGCACTGACCCCACTCCCTCCAAGGCCCAGCAGACACCCCCGTGTGCCCGAGAAGACAGCCCCGCCCTCCGGACACGTTGCTGATCTGAAACCTTCCGCTCCGCAGGATTAGTGCAGGGCAGGGGGGAGAAAGTCCTCTCGGAATAATCCCCCGCAAAGGGGCAGAGTCCAGCGGCCTTGCAGAGGCTCCTGGTAATCCAATTAGGCGAGGCAGGAAGCTACATCTTAATTCCCCGAGTCCACTGCGGCTTTGCCGGGTCGCGGGCAAACCTTTCTCAATCAGGTGTCACCTACACATCCACCGGCGCATACAAAGCGAGGCAGGACGTGGTGGCGGTGGCGGTGGGATGGGGGGGCGGGGAAACAGGGGGACTTCCCGTTTCCAACAGCCAATGGGTGGCTTAGCATCCTGACGTGCTCCTCACGGAGGCCACTGATTGGCCGAGCCTTCATCCTCCTGCCTCTGCCTCCAGCTCGCTCCTCCTCCCTCACCTGGGGCTGCGGAGACCCCCCCTCTCTGCTTCTGACCCTCGGCTGACCAGAGCGATGTCCCTCTCTTTCTCGGGGGTGCATTCGGGGGGCGGGCACTTCACATGCATCACTTCCTGCTCTCACCAAATCCATGGGCCCCATCTTCCCAAGGCCTCACGGGATGAGAGGGTCTGCTCAGAGGCACTGGGTGCCCACCCCCTGGGCCCTGGGTCTTTCTGTAGCATACAGGCCGGACAGTCCTAGCCCCGGGCCCCCATGAGGACTGATCTGAGGCGGGGAAGGCGGCACCAGGATCAGAGAGCACAAGCGAGCGGGTGCATCTCAACGACAGCCACGAGAACAGGGCGCCATGCAAGGTCCAGGGGACCAAGGACCGTGCCAGCCCACGTGTGTGTATGTGTGTGTGTGTCTGGGGGGGCTTAGACAGCCTGGGCCCCTTGCCTCAGGTCACTTCTTAGGACTGTCTTGGCCATGGGGAGGCAGCCAGTGCTACTAAATATTCCGCTTTTCCAGACTTTTCTAGAAATGCTAATTCTAGGCTGGAGCAATAGCACAGCGGTAGGGCGTTCGCCTTTCACAAGGCCGACCCGAGTTCGATTCCTCCGCCCCTCTCGGAGAGCCCGGCAAGCTACCGAGAGTATCGCGCCCGCGCGGCAGAGCCTGGCAAGCTACCCGTGGTGTATTCAATATGCCCAAAACAGTAACAATAAGTCTCACAATGAGAGACGTTACTGGTGCCCGCTCGAACAAATCGATGAGCAACGGGATGACTAATTCTAGAAATACTGATCTAGCACCTCTAGCTCAGTGTCCCCAGGATTTTACTTGTCTCCAGGGCGCTGTCCTGATCCCTCCTCTCTGTACCTGGGGGAGTGACTCGCCCACCTCTGAGTCAGGTGACACACCAACACGTTCCCAGTCCTCACTCACACTCCGTACCATTTTCCCGGGGTACCACCCTCTGCCCCTTGCTCCCAGGACCCCTGCCCCTCCTCATCACCCCTGCTTTACAGGGCCACCTGCCTTCTCTCATGGCAGGCGGGTACTGGCATCGGAGCACTGGATTACCAAGACGCCAGAACTTCCCAGTGCATCTCTCCCCAGGAAACTATGGGAACAGAGCCACTCCCGGGATTCTCCTCTCCCATCTGCTTCGGGGCTGCTCGAGGCAGACCCAGGCCACCACCTTTGGAAGACGGGAGACACCACAGCCAGGCCTTCGGGGACGGGCCTGACCAACCTGGTCCCCACGGGTGAGCTTGTGACCCCAGCGGCCTCTGCACAGAAGCCCGCACTGGAAGGCAGGTGGGCCATGGGAGGCCTTCAGCCCACCCAGGGGCGGGCAGGGAGCCTGCGGGCGGGTCTGCGGGGCTTTACTCTTGGTGACCAGGAGAGCCGTCAGCTCAACGGAGAGGGACACGTTCAGATTTCTCACCGTCCACACAAAGAACCTGTGAAGAATGAGCCAGCCCGGCTGTGCATGCAATCTACATGCCAGCCTGGGAGGGTGAGGGGGGTCCTGCTAGCCTTGCAGCTGCAGACTCTGCCTGCCAGGTGCTGGCCATCGGTCACTGCCCACTGCCCCTGAGAATGGTCCATGACCAACTCTCTCATCAGTTAACGGGAGGTGAAAGGGCTCAACCTAGTACCTGTTCCGAGCCTGCGCCTGGAAGCCCAGCCCACCTCGGGCTCGCAAGGGGAGTGGGGGAGGGACCACCTGCCTCACCGCTACCTTTTACAGAGGCGGGACTTCCTGTCTCATGGCTACCTCCCACAGGGGCGGGACTTCCTGCCTGGCTGCCAAGGGCCCATGCTAAGGGCCAAGTGAGTCTTCCAGGTGGAAGTCAGCAAAACAATACACGCCCGCCTCAGCAGGGAGGCGAGATGCTGGGGACTGACTTGCCCCAGAGCTCCCAGCCCAGGAGGAACCAGAACCCGGAATTCCAACGCAGTGGGTCCCGCCCGCCTCCGGCTTCCTGGCTTTCCCCTCTCAAAGCTCTCCTCCCAGTTGGGGTGCAGGAGGTGGCAGCATCACCCTGCGCCCCCACAAGCCCTTGGGTGCCATGGCGCATGCCTGTCCTCACGGCTGGGCCGAGCCCTTGCTGCCAGGGCTAGGCTGGGCATCACAAGAGGTCTTGTGACACGGCACACCGCCTGGCCCAGCCCTGGCTCCCCGCCACGCTCTGTCCCCTGTTTGCCAGATGAATAATGAATGAGTGCCCAATGAATAAATAAGCGCATGAGAAATCAATCAAGTCGGCTGCTGGGTAAGGAGTAGATAAAAAAACAACAGCAACAAAAAGGATGCAGTCAGCTCATGGGCAAAGCTCCTTCTTGGATCCGAGTGAGGGTTTCACAGAGGCTCCCCAGGCCTTCGGACACGGGGAATCCCGCCAGCCAAGTCAGGTGATAAATACAAAGAAAATAAACCATCTTCTCTCCCTCCCCCAAGGCCAAGGCTCAATCTCAGCCCGAGCCAAATGAACCCCGTGTTCTTTGGTGCAGCTCCACAGTAAATGATGACTTAGCCCACAGAGAAACGTCTGTCTGGGAGCCGGGTGGGTTATTATGTGATCATCATAAAATAGATGACGGGGCTCGTAATGAATACAGCCGTAATGGTTTGCCAGCACTTTAATCAATGCCTTCCTCAACTGCGAATGAACAAAAATAGGTAACAAAGGATCATTTGATCTACATTTTTATTAATTCGGTGCCATTTGTCTTCCAGTTATTTTAATGATCTCTCATTACGAGAAAATCAGGAAACTTCGTTGGGGGGGGTGGTGTGGGAAATAACCAGTAGCGTCAATTTGCTCCATTTTCATTCTCACTTAGTCTGAGTGCAGTGAATGCCTCAGTCCAGTTCAGTCTGGGACAGAGGTACCTAATTAAACAGAGTTCCGGATTTCAGAAGAGAAACTCCCTGACCCCAAGTAAACTGGACGCAGCTGTTACACTGACACAGAAGCTTAAGCGTGGGGAATGGGCTCGGCTGTTCTGAGAACCTACTCTCTGCTCCTTTAAAAATTTTTTTTAATCGAACCACCGTGAGATACAGTTACAAAGCTTTCATGTTTGAGTTTCAGTCATACAGTGATCGAACACCCATCCCTCCAGCAGTGCACATTCTCCACCACCAATGCCCCCAATGCCCATCCAACCATCCATCCATCCATCCTTCCATCCATTCTTCCATTCATCCATCCATCTGTCCACCCATTTATCCATCCATCCATCCATCTGCCCATCCATCCATCCATCATCCATCTGCCCATCCATCATCCATCCATCCATCCATCCGTCTGCTCATCCATCCATCCATCCATCTGCCCATCCATTCATCATCCATCCATCATCCATCCATCCATCCATCTGCCCATCCATTCATCATCCATCCATCCATCTGCCCATCCATCCATCCATCCATCCATCCATCCATCCATCCATCCATCCATCCTTCCATTCATCCATCCGTCTGTCCACCCATTTATCCATCCTAGCGAGGCTTTAGTCGGTGGGGTAAACAGTCAACAGAAACACAGAAGCTGCCTTCCTGGGTATTTCAGTCTCAGTGGGAAAAGCGCTAAATTCCGCTTCTCGAGGGGCTGCAAGAGGCTGGGGGGCCTTGTGCAGAAGCCCTGAGGAGGGATGGGGGAGTGGAGACTAGAATGGGATCTTCTTGGGTAACAGAACCTACCAGCCCATGGCCGTGCCCTGGCCCATTGTGTAAAGATGGGGGAAACTGAGGCACAGAGAAGTCAATACAGCAGGTCCCGGGCTCTAATACACAGCGAACCCTGAGCAGAACCAGACTCAACCCCAGAAGCCCCCAGGAACAGAACTCCTGGTCGTCCCCCCCACACCAGGAAGCGGTGGCGCCATTTCTGCGATGCTCAGTTCCACAACGTCCCTGCCCTGCTCCCAAGAGACAGACGCCCCCCGTGCAGGCGCCTCCAGAGAGGGGCCCCCGTGGTTCCAGAGGCGTAAACACAAGCTGGAGGCTCAGCTCCACGGGTCTGCCGGGGTCTCTACTGCTCTACAAATGCATTATTAATCAGCCACCGGGGGCCGCCCCGTGGAGCCCGCTAAGTGACAGTGAGGTTGCTCAGCAGCGTTCTGTGCACCTTCGTCGTGCATTTCCCGTGTCCCCGGCAGTAAGCGAGGGGCGGGAAGGTGGCCTCGATAACCAGCTTAGTCGCCCTTTGAGGTCTAGCCTGGGGAGGCCGTGGGAGAGCGACTCTGCCTTCCCTGGGCCTCCCAGCTGCGAGGAAGCACCGAGGCCCAGCCGGGTGCAGGGGGGGGGAGGCCAGGACACAGCCCTGCTTCCCGGAGCTCTGTCCCAGCCGTACTCAGCAGGGGGGACAGGAGCGGAGGCTGCGGCTTGGCAGGGACCCCGGGGTCGCCAGAGTCAAGGGGCCAGGGACCCCGCCCACCCCGAGAGCTTTTCAGCCGCCCCCAGCGGGAGGTGCTGGGAACTGCTCTCTTCAAGGCAGGGCTGCCCCCCCTCCCCACCCCTGCCTCAGTCCTTAGGTCAAACCTGGCTCCCCCATTCATTTTGTGGATGACGTTCAATTAATTAGAGGCTGTCCAGGCTCTCTCGTCTCTGTGCCATTTGCAGAGGGAAGCCCAGTGAGGACCGAACGATGATTCCTGGGCTAGTTTAGAGATTTGGTCCCTCTCTGAAGCTGCACCAACCAGATGATGCTTCTGGTGCTCAAAACCCATCCCTGGCATGGAGGCGACAAGCCTGCACCTGACCCAGGCCTCGGGCGCCCGATCTGCCCTGCTCTCTCCCGTGGGCACCCACCTCTGACGCAGACCAGGGGGACGTCCCTCCAAGGGAGGCCTGCGTGAGGTGACCACGTGGCCCTGATGTTTTTCTTACTTTTTATTTATTTATTTTGCTTTTTGGGGTCACACCCGGCGATGCTCAGGGGTGACTCCTGGCTCTGCACGCAGGAATCACTCCTGGCGGTGCTCGGGGGATTATAGGGGTTGCCGGGGATTGAACTCGGGTCGGTCACGTGCAAGGCAAACGCCCTCCCCGCTGTGCTATCGCTCAGGCCCTGGTGTTCCAGTCTTCATTGGGGATCACGTCTACCTAACGTGCCTCATCTTCCTCATTTTACACAGAGCCCCGTCACCTGCATTCACCGGCTTCTGCACCCATCTGCAGGACTCCGTCCCTCTCACCCAGAGGAAACCACGTCCATCCAACCCCCAGCTCATGCCACCTTGGCCCTGCCATGCTTTCTGTCCCTGTGCCTGGGACAGCCCCTGGGTGGAACCCAGCTCGGGTGCCTGCCAGGCATATGCCCAAACTCTACCCCATCCCTCCCAGCCCCAAGCCCACATTGTTATGTTTGGGGAGACTTGGGGCCACATGCAGCAGTGCTCAGGATTTACTCCAACCGAGATCAGCTGTGTGCAAGGCAAGCACTAACCACTACCCTATCTCTCCGGCCCCTCATGTTATTCCCTTTTTTGTTTGTTTTTAAATACACTGGCTCCAAGTCATGGGATCTTCTCCCAGTTGCCACCATGTTCAACATCCCTTAAGTATCTGGGGCTCAAAAGTCAGAGGAGCTCCGCCCGCTGGGGGCAGGTGTTCGCCCGGGGGCACCTGAGTGAGACTTTCGGAGGCCCCAGGACCTGAGAGCATCGTTCTTCTCCTCCGCAGCTGGGGTGTCTCTTTTACTCACTCCTGGCCGCCTGTGGGGAAATGGCCAGCGGCTGACTCTGGAGCCAGACCCGGAGGCCTCGGCGTCTGCACTCCCGGGCACCTTTTGTGTCCCCCTCAGAATGAGCAGAGAGGTGGCCCCAGTGTCCCCAAAGGCCAGGGGCTGAGGGCCAGGGTGAGCACAGGCCACAGGGCCTTTACCTCGCCTGCAGTGTCCCCACTTTCAATCCAGCCCTGGAGATGGCGAGCACAGGGGGGTGTCCCCAGCACCACCTCCTCGGGCCGGGTCCCTACACCAGGGCTCTGCCTGCCTGACAGTCTCCTGGCACCCTCTGGGAGAGTCCCCCCCCACCAAGAAAAGCTCCCCCTCAAAGGTACGTGCGGAAGGCAGGCTCACACTTTCTAGCCGGCTGTCCCTCCCCTTCCGGTCACTGCAGAGAAAAGGGCCCCGAGTTCTCTGCACGGGAGCTGGCCTGGCGTCCCGCGCTGACAGCCATGGAGTGAGTGTGAGTACGGCTAGGCACGTGAGCCTTATTCGTTCACTTCCTCCGAATGCCAAGCAACTGACCCACCAAGAGGCCAGAGAGATTTTTTTTTTCTTTTTGGGTCACACCCGGTGATGCTCAGGGGTCACTCCTGGCTCTGCACTCAGGAATCACTCCTGGCGGTGCTATGGGATGCTGGGAATCGAACCCGGGTCGGCCGCGTGCAAGGCAAACGCCCTCCCTGCTGGACTCTCACTCCGGCCCCCAGAGAGCTTCTGAAACACACACGGCTCCCCCGGGGGAGAGGAGGAGCCAGGCCCGGAGCTCCCAGAATCCCGGTCTCTACCCCACAGCAGAGCGCTAACTACTGCCCCACCTCTGGACGGTGGCTGGTCCTCTCCGAGACCGCCCCTGCTCTCCTGCGCACAGCCCTTCTGGTGAAAAATCATCCCCGTGGCCGCCTCCCACCTGCCCACTGGCGTCTAGTGGCCGTGGCATATTTGTGTTCGTGTAAAAATGACAAAGCCATAATTTCTCATTGTATATCCTTCAGTCACCCATGAGAGATTGAATTTAGGTCACAATTTATTACCCCGTGGAATTGAATCCAATTTTTAACACCATGTCAGCCATCCTGGTATTAGAGCCTTTTAATGGCTGTGAAATTTATACAATGATAAAGTAATTTAAAACATATGTAGGAAGAGCATCAGGCAAATTGATGTGTTGTAGAGCCCAGTGGTAAAAATTGAGCCGGCAGATAAACAGGGGGAATGGTGATTGATTAGGGGCCCGGGCGGAAGAGGGCTCGCTTTGATAAACTCTTAATGGCGAAATTAGTAAACTCATTTATTCTTCGGAAAATTGGGAGGCGGGTTTACGTGGTCCTAAATCAGAGGCGAGGGTGAGCGGTGGGGCGCTAATGAAGCGCGTACCTCGGAGCATGGCAGGGCACGAGCCAGCCGATGCCCAGCTGGCAGGGTCCGGGCGAGGAGAGCGGGCCCTGGCAGGGGAAGTGGAACATGTCCTTGCATTGTTCAGTGAGTCTGAGACAGGCTTCAGCCAGGCCGGCTGTAATTGCTTCTGTTGTCACTCAAGTCTAGAAGAACGTTCGTTCTCCTGCACGGGAGACACAGAGTAACTCTGGAGGGCAGAGGCCCTGGGCGGGGCAGCGCCCCCTCTCAGCCTACTGGGGCCCCGTTTCATTTTATTATTTTTTTGTATTTTAATACAAAATACATTTTGTATTAAATGTCCCTCTCGGAGAGCCCGGCAAGCTACCGAGAGGATCCCGCCCACAGGGCAGAGCCTGGCAAGCTCCCCCTGCCGTATTCGATATGCCGAAAACAGTAACAACAAGTCTCACCATGGAGACGTGACTGGTGCCCGCTCGAGCAAATCGATGAGCAATGGGACGACAGTGATACAGGGCTATTTTTTTCCTAATATAAAGTTGCTCAGGATTGGGTTTCAGTCATACGATGTTCCAACACCCGTCCCTTCACCAGTGTGCATTCCCCACCACCAACGTCCCCGGTTTCCCTTCCACCCCCCACACCTGTCTCTGTGGCAGGCATTTTCTTCTCTCTCTCTTCCCCTCTCACTTTCTCTCTCTCCCTCCCTCCAAGCCTCTCACTCACTCACTCTCTCTTCCCCTTTTGAGCATTATGGTTTGCAATTCAGATATCGAAAGGTTATCATGCATATCCCTCTACCTACTTTCAACACTCAGTTCTTGTTCAGAGGGATCATTTCAACTGTTATTGTCATACTGGTCTCTTCTCTACCCTAATTGCCCTCCATGCCCTCCCATCTCCTCTCTCTCTCTCTCTCTCTCTCTCTCTCTCTCACACACACACACACAAACACACACACGCTTGTGGAAAGCTTCCAACCATTGACCAATCCTCCATTTTATTGAAAATATTTGGTTTGGGTTCCAACCTTGAAACCAAAACACATACAAAAAAAAAAAAAAAAAACCCAGCTGGCTCCGGGACTGGGGGATTTCTCAGGGATCTGAAACAAGACGTCCAAGACGTCCGTCTGGCGTCTGTAAACCTCGTGGCTGGCCTGGGAGATGAGAGCGCCCCCGAAGGCCAGGCTGCTGATCTGGGGAGGGGGCGCAGGCGCTCTGCACTCAGCGGCCCGTCTGCACAGAGCCCTGGGCCCGGAGACGAGGCTCAAGACCTCCAGCTCCTCTTCAAGACCGATGGCCACCCCGGAGGGCGGCCGAAACGCCAATCCCGGCCCACCCGGCCGTCGGCAGGGGGGCGGCTGCCAGGGTTTCCCCATCCTGACCACTTTCCTGGCCCCCCCGAAGAGGGCTGGGGCCGCGCCCGTGCTGACCAGGGCTAAGCTCGGTTGCTGCTTGCGAGGGAGCCTCGGGCTA